>NW_026651810.1:0-43683 GCF_029873635.1 Malania oleifera | reverse complement strand
TGAGGATAGGGTTTTAGGTTATAGGTTTAGGTTTAGGTTTTAGCGTATGGGTTTAGGGTTTGGGGTTTTTTTAGGGTTTTAGGATTAGGTTTGGTTTTAGGGTCCTAGGGTTTACGGGTCTAGGGAATTAGGGTATAGTGGTTTTGGGTTGGGGTTACGGTTTACGGATTTATGGTTTTAAGGGTTTAGGTTTCGGGTTTAAATGGGTTAGGTTGTCGGGTTTATTGTCAAGTTTAAGGTTTACGGGGTTTTCCGGTTTAGGTCTAGGGTTTTTCGGGTTTATCGGGTTTCAGGTTTAGGGTTTAAAGTTTTAGGGCTTGGGTTTTAGTTTTTTGGGTTTCAGGACTTAGAGCTAGGGTTTAGGGTTAGGGCTAAGGGATTTCGTTTTTGGGTTTTAGGATTTAGGATTTAGGGTTTAGGGTTTAGGGTTTGAGGTTTTGGGTCTAGGGTTTAGGGTTTAAGGTTTTGGGTTTTGGGTTTATGGCTTTGGGTTTTGGGTTTTAGGTTTAGGGTGTAAATTTTAGCACTTTAGGGTTTAGGATTTAGTGCTAGGGTTTAGGGTTTAGGGCTTTGGGTTTAGGGTTTAGGGTTTATGGTTTTCATTTTTCGGTTTTAGAGTTTAGGATTCATGGTTTAGCGTTTTGGGTATATTGTTTAAGGTTTTGGGTTTTGGGTTAGGGTTTAGGGTTTAGTGTTTAGGGTTTCGGGTTTGCGGTTTCAGGTTTATAAAGCGTTTAGTGTTTTTGGTTAGGAGTTGTTTAGGTTTTGGTTTTAAGGTTGGGGCTTCAGGATTTAGGTGCAGGGCTTAGGTTTTCAATTTAGGGTTTATGATTTGGAGTTTAGGGATTTAGCGTTTCGGGTTTTAGGTTTTACAGGGTTTCCTATTTAGTTTTTTTTTAAATAGTATTTAGGGGTTAGGGTTTAAGGTTTTGGGTTTGGGGTTCAAGGTTTATGGTTTAGGGTTAGTGCTTAGGTTTTAGGGTTTAATGTTCACGGTTTAGGGTTTTACATTAGGGTTTTAGGGTTTAGGGTTTATTCTATGGTTTATACGGTTTAGGGGTTTTAGGGTTGTTAGCGTTTTGGGGTTTATATGTGTTCATGTTTTTATGGTTTTCGGATGTAGTGGTTTAGGATTTAAGGGATTAGGGTTTTTTTTTTTAGGGTTAGGTTTTATGTTTTAAGGATTTAAGGTCAGGGTTAAAGGTTTAGGTTAGGGTTTATAGGGCTTTGGGGTTTGGGTGCATTAATATATTTAGGGTTTTGTGTTCTCAGGGTTTAGGGTTTAGGGCTAGGGTTTAAGGCTAGGGTTTAGGGTTTAGGTTTAGGGTTCTAGGTTTGTTGTTTCGGTTTTAACGGTCTGGGCTAGGTCTATGATTAGAGTTTCGTGTTTAGGCGGTTTTGGGTTTAGGGTTTAGGATTTACTGTTGAGGGTTTGGGGTTACGGTTTAGGGTTTCAGTTTGGGTTTGGATTTTGGATTTTAGTGTTTAGGAGCAAGGTTCAGGGTTTAATGTTTAGGTTTTAGGGCTACGGTATCAGGCTTAGGTTTTTGGGTTTGGGGTTTAGGGTTTGGGTTTTAGGCTTTAGGTTAAGGTTTTAAACGGTTTTTGGTTTAGGGTTTGGGGCTTTGGGTTTAGGGATTAGGGTTTAGGATTGAGTGCTGGGATTTCGGGTTTAGGCCTTAGGTTTTAGGGTTTTAGGTTTAGAAGTTTTGTTTTTGGGGTTTTGATGGTGTAGGATTATTAGGGTTTAGGGTTTACGGTTCCTGGTATAAAGGGTTTTGTTTAAAGCAAGAAAGAAAAAGGAAAGCCACAGGGGAGGGATGGCGGGTGATGGGGGGAGCATAGATTAAGGCGCAGGGGGTGGGAAAAGAAAGAGGACTGGAAAAAAAAAGGAAGACAATTTCTAGGTTTTTCAGGTTTGATTGTTTAGGGTATGGGTTTATGGTTTTATTTTTTTTATTGTTACTGGGTTTCCGGGTTTCCCGGGTGTCGTTTCGTTGTTTTCGTTTTTTCGGGTCTCCGTTGTCGGGTTTCGGGCTTACGGGTTTCTTGTTTTGGGTTTGGGGTTCGGGTTTTCGTTCTTTTCTTGGTTTAAGGGTTTAGGTTTTTTAGGGTTTAGGGTTTAGGGTTCGGGGTTAGGGTTCAAGGTTTAGGACTTAGGGTTTAGTGTTTTTGGGTTTAGGACTTAGAGCTAGGGTTTAGGGTTTAGGGTCATTGTTTTCGTTTTGGGGTTTTAGGATTTAGGATTTAGGGTTTAGGGTTTAGGGTTTAGGGTTTAGGGTTTGAGGTTTAGGGTTTAGGGTCTAGGGTTTAGGGTGTAATGTTTTCGGTTTACGGTTTAAGGTTTTCGATTTTCGGTTTAGGGCATTGGTTTTAGGGTTTTAGGTTTTGGATTTAAGTTTTAGCGTTTTAAAGGGCACCTTGCAGGTGAGTAATGAAGCGGGTTTCGGCTTTCTGGTCGTGTTTCGGTTTTTCCGGTTCGTGTTTTTTCCGGGTTTCGGGTTCCCGGTTTCCTTTTTTGTTTTGTTTTCCTTTTTGTTCGTTTTTCCGGGTTTCGGCTATCCCGGGTTTCGTGTTTTCGGTTTCGTGTTTATGGTTTGCTGGTTTCGGGTTTCGGTTTTTCGGGTTCCGGTTTTCGGTTTCGTGTTTCGTGCTTCGCGTTATCCGGTTTCCGGTTTCGTGTTCGTGTTTTTTCTTTTCTTTTTTCGGGTTTGGGCTTCGTTTCTTTGCTTTCGCGTTTTTTCTTTCGGGTTTCTGCTTTGGCTTTTCGGGTTTCGTGTTTTCGGGGTTTTCGGTTTTTCGGGTTTCCTTTTTTCGGGTTTTTGTGTTTCGTATTTGTGGATTTCCGGTTTCCGGTCTTTGGGTTTGGTGGTCAAGGTTATGGTTTAGGGTTTAGGGCTGAGGGTTTTAGGGTTTAATGTTCACATCGGGTTTTGGTTTAGCTTTTAGCATTTAGGGTTAGAGGGTTTAGGGTTTAGTTTAGTGTTTAGTGGTCTGTGGTTTAGGTCCCGTTTAGGGTTTAGGGTTTAGCATTTTGGTTTAGGTGTGATTTGGTTTTAAAGGGTAAGGTGTTGGTTTTAGGGGGGGGGTTTTTTTCGGGTTTTGCATTATTCGGTTTAGGTTTCCGATTTCGGGTTTACAGGGTTTCAGGTTTAGGATTTAGGTTTAGGGTTTCTAGGGGTTTCGTTTTTAGTGCTTTGGGATTGGGCTTCATCTTTTGGTATTTATGCTAGGGTTTAGGGGGGTTTCTATGCTTAGGTTTAAGGCTTAGAGTTTAGGGTTTAGGGTTCTAGGTTTAGTTGTTTACGTTTTACGGTATAGGGCTTAGGGTCTAGGAATTACAATTTAGTGTTTAGGGTTTGGGATTAGGGTTCAGGATTTACGGTTTAGGGTTTGGGGGTTAGGGTTTAGGGTTTAAGGTTTAGGGTTTAGGTTTTAGGATTTAAAGTTTAGGGTGCAAGGTTCAGGGTTTAAGGGTTAGGGTTTAGGGTTTACGGTCTTGGGCATAGGGTTTTGGGTTTAGGGTTTAGGGTTTGGGGTTTTATGCTTTAAGGTTAAGGTTTTAAGGTTTAGGGTTTACGGTTTAAGGCTTTGGGTTTAGGGTTTTAGGGTTTAGGATTGAATGCTGGGGTTTAGGGTTTGGGGCTTAGGTTTTAGGGTTTAGGGTTTAGGGTTTAGAGTTTTCGTTTTTGGGTTTTAAGGTGTAGGATTTAGGGTTTAAGGTTTAGGGTCTAGGGTTTTGGGTTTAGGTTATAGGGTTTAGGTTTTATGGTTTTGGGTATGGGTTTAGGGTTTAGTTTTTAGGGTTTGGGGTTTAGGGTTTAGGGTTTTAGGTTTTGTTGTTTAGGTTTTAGGGTCTATGGTTTAGGGTCTAGGGATTATGGTTTAGTGTTTTGGGTTTGGGGTTAAGGTTTAGCATTTATGGTTTCGGGTTTAGGGTTTAGGGTTTAGGGTTTAAGGTTTGGGGTTAGGTTTTCGGGTTTAGGGTTTAAGGTTTAGGGTTTAGGGTTTAGGGTTTAGGGTTTAACGTTTTGGGTTTAGGGTTTAGGGCTTATGGTTTAGTGTTTTAGGATTTAGGACTTAGTGCTAGGGTTTAGGGTTTAGGGTTAGGGTTTAAGGTTTAGGGTATAGGGTTTAGGGTTTATGGTTTTCGTTTTTGGGTTTAAGGGTTTTGGATTTAGGGTTAGGGTTTAGGGTTTGAGGTTTAGGGTCAAGGGGTTAGGGTTTAGGTTTTAGGGTTTTGGGTTTAGGGGTTTGGGTTTAGGGTTTAAGGTTTAGGGTTAAAGGTTTTGGGTTTAGGGTTTAGCGTTTTAGGGTTTAGGATTTAGTGCTAGGGTTTAGGGTTTAGGGCTTAGGGTTTAGGGTTTAGGGTTCAGCATTTTCGTTTTTCTGTTTTAGGGTTTAGCGTTTTGCGTTTAGTGTTTAAGGTTTAGGGTTTAGGATTTAGGGTTTAGTGTTAGGGTTTAGGGTTTAGTGTTTAGGGTTTTTCTGTTATAGGGTTAAGTGTTTTAAGGTTTTTCGGTTTACGTGTTTGTTGGTTTAGTTGTTTTCGGTTTTCGAGGTTTTAGGTTTTTTTTGTGTGTTTAGTGTTTAGGGTTCACATTGATTTAAGGGTTTCGGCTAGGTTACGGTCTTGGGTTGTTGGTCTTTGGAGTTTTAAGGGTTTATGGTTATGTTTTAGGTCTTTAGGGTTTGTTGGTTTAGGGTTTGGGGTTTAGGCATTTTGTTTTTAGGATTTAGGTGCTAGGGCTTAGGGTTTGATGTTTTAGGGTTCAGCATTTTTATTTTTCTGTTTTTAGAGGTAAGTAGGGTTTAGCGTTTCGGGTTTCGGGTATTAGGGTTTAAGCATTTCGTGTTTAGTGTTTTTGGGTTTAGGTTGTTTAGGTTTTAGGGTTTAGGTTGTTGGGTTAGGGTTTAGGGTTCAGGATTTAGGGTTTAGGGCTTAGGGTTTACGGTATAGGGTTTTGGATTTGGGAGTTTAGGGTTTAGTGTTTAGGGTTTTAGGTTTAGGGTTTGTTGTTTAGGGTTTATTGTTTAGTATTTAGGGTTTTAGGGTGTAAAAGGTTCTTGGTTTGGGTTCAAGGTTTGGTTTCGGGTTGCGGCTTGGTTTTGGTTTAATGTTTTAGGGTTTCTGGTTTAGAGTTTAAGCGTTCTGTTTAAGGGTTTGGAGTTAGGGTTTAGGGTTTTAGAGTCTTAAGTGTCTATGGTTTTCGGGTTTAAGGTTTAGTGTATTTAAGTTTTGGGTTTACCAGGTGTTTACGGTTTTTGGTTTTCGGGTTTGGTGTTACCGTTTTCCGCTTTCCTGTTTCGGTTTTGGCTTTGGGGTTTCATGGTTGCGTTTAGGTTTTTGGGTTTAGGATTTTCTGGTTTACAGGGTTTATGTTTAATATTTTGGGTTTTCGTTCGGATTTAGGGTTAGTCTTTAAGGGTTTTTAGGGGTTTAGGATTTCTTGCTAGGGTTTGGGGTTAGGGCGTAGGGTTTAGTGTTTAGGGTATTTGGTTTAGAGTTTTCGAGTTTAGGGTTTAGTGTTTAGGGATTAGTTTTACCGTGTTTTAGTGTTTTTAGGGTTCGGGTTTTTGATTTCGGGTTTCGGGTTTACTGTTTTCGGTTGGTTTTTCGAGGGCTTTCGGGTTTTGGGTTTTGTGTCTTGCGTTTCGGTTTCGGGTTTCCCGGGGTTTCGGTTTACTTCCCGTATTTCCGCTTTTGGGTTTTTCGGGCTTTGGGTTTCGGGTTTTTGGTTTCGGGTTTCGGGGTTTAGGGTTTAGGGTTAGGGTTTAGGGTATTGTCTTTAGGCTTTAGGGTTAGGGTTTAAGGTTTAGGGTTTAGGGTTTTGGGTTTAGTTGTTTACATTTTAGGGTATAGGGATTAGGGTTTAGTGTTTAGTGTTTGGGGTTAGGGTTTAGGATTTAGGGTTTAGGGTTTAGGTTTTAGGGCTTAGGGTTTAAAGTTTTGGCTTTAGGGTTTAGGGTTTAGGGTTTAAGGTTTAGGGTTTAGGGTTTAGTGCTTAGGGGTTAGGGTTTAGGATTTAGTGCTAGGGTTTACGGTTTAGGGCTTTGGGTTTAGGATTTTGTGTTTATGGGTTAGTGTTACGATTTAGGGTTTTGGGTTTTGGGTTTAGTTGTTTAGGTTTTAGGGTCTAGGATTTAGGGTTTGGGGTTAGGGTTTAGGATTTAGGGTTTAGGGTTTCGGGTTTTGGATTTTGGGTAAGGGTTTAAGATTTAGGGTTTGGGGTTTAGGGTTTAGGGTTTAGGGTTTGGGGGTTAGGATTTAGGGTTTTGGGTTTTGGGTTTAGGTCTTTGGGCTTAGGGTTTTGGGGTTTAGGATTTAGTGCTAGGGTTTAGGGCTTAGGGTTTATGGTTTAGGGTTTAGGGTTTAGGGTTTTGAGGGTCTAGGGTATAGTGTTTAAAGGTTTACAGTTTAGGGTTTAGGTGTTTAGGTTTTACAGTTTATGTTTTAGGGTTTTGGGTTTTGGATTTAGGGTTTAAGGTTTAGTGTTTAGCATTTAGGGTTTAGGGGTTAGTATTTAGGAATTAGGGTTTAGGGTTTAGGGTATAAGGGTTAGTGTTTAGGATTTAGGGCTTAAGGTGTAGGGTTTTACGGTATAGGGTTTGGTGCTAGGGTTTAGAGTTTTGGGCTTACGGTTTAGGGTTTACGTTTTAGGTGTTTATGGTTTGGGGTTTAGGGCTTCGGGTTTACAATTTAGGGTATAGGGTTTAGGGTTTAGGGTTTAAGGTTTCGGGTTTTGGGTTTCAGGTGGGGTTAGGGTTTGAGGTTCGGGATTAGGTTTAGGGTTGACGGTTTTTAGGGTCTAGGGTTTCGGGTCTAGTGTTTGGCATTTGGGGTATAGGGTTTGGAGTTTTGGTTTATGGTTTAGTGTTTAGAGTTTTGGGTTTAGGGGTTAGGGTTTAGGGTTTTGGGTTTCGTGTTTTGGTGTTTAGGTTTTAGGGTTTAGGTTTTAGGGTTTAGGGTTTAGGATTTAGGATTTAGGGTTTAGGGATTTAGTTTTTCAGGGTTTATGTTTGGGATTTAGGGTTTAGGGTTTAGGGTATTAGGGTTTAGGATTTGAGGTTGAGGGTTTGGGGATTAAGGCTTAAGGTTTACGCTTTAAGGCATAGGGTTTAGGGTTTAGGGTTTAGGGTTATAGGGTTTAGGGTTTAGGGTTTCGGGTTTAGTGTTTTGGGTTTAGGGTTTGCGGTTATAGGGTTTAGGGTTTAGGGTTTAGTGTTTAGGGTTTTGGGTTTAGGGTTTAGTGTTTAGGGTTTTAGGTTTTGGGTTTAGGGTTTAGGGTTTAGTGTTTAGGGTTTTGGGTTTAGGGTTTAGGGTTTAAGGTTTAGGGATTTAGGGTTTAGGGTTTGGAGTTTAGAGTTTTCGTTTTTGGGTTTTAGGATTAGGATTTATGTTTTAGAGTTTAGGGTTTAGTGTTTAGGCTATAGGGTTTAGGGTTTAGGGTTAGGGTTTTGGGTTTAGTGTTTATGGGTTAGTGTTCGGGTTTAGGGTTTTGGGTTTTGGGTTTTGGGTTTAGTTGTTTAAGTTTTAGGGTCTAGGATTTAGTGTTTGGGGTTGGGGTTTAGGATTTAGGGTTTAGGGTTTAGGGTTTCGGGTTTAGGGTTTAGGGTTTAAGGTTTAGGGTTTAGAGTTTTGGGTAAGGGTTTAAGATTTAGGGTTTAGGGTTTACGGTTTAGGGTCTTGGGTTTAGGGTTTGGGGTTTAGGATTTAGGGTTTTGGATTTTCAGTTTAGGGCTTAGGGTTTAGGGTTTTAGGGTTTAGGATTTAGTGCTAGGGTTTAGGGTTTAGGGCTTAGGGTTTAGGGTTTAGGGTTTAGGTTTTAGCGTTTAGGGTTTTGAGGGTCTAGGGTGTTGTGTTTAAAGGTTAGTGTTTACGGTTTACAGTTTAGGGTTTAGGTTTTACGGTTTAGGTTTTTTAAGGTTTTGGGTTTTGGATTTGGGGTTTAAGGTTTAGGGTTTACCGTTTAGGGTTTAGGGGTTTGTATTTAGGAATTAGGTTTTAGGGTTTAGGGTTTAAGGTTTAGTGTTTAGGATTTAGGGCTTAAGGTTTAGGGTTTTAGGGTATAGGGTTTAGTGCTAGGGTTTAGAGTTTTGAGCTTAGGGTTTAGGGTTTAGGGTTTACGTTTTAGGTGTTTAAGGTTTAGGGTTTAGTGTTTAGGGTTTAGGGTTTTTAGGGCCAAGGGTTTAGGGTTTAGGATTTAGGTGTTTAGGTTTTACGATTTAGGTTTTAGGGTTGAGGGTTTTTGATTTAGGGTTTAGGCTTTGGGCTTTAGGGTTTAGCGTTTAGTATTTAGGGTTTAGGGATTAGGATTTAGGGTGTAATATTTAGGGTTTGGGGTTTAGGGCTTCGGGTTTACAATTTAGGGTATAGGGTTTAGGGTTTAAGGTTTTAGGTTTAGAGTTTAAGGTGGGGTTAGGATTTGAGGTTCGGGTTTAGGGTTTAGGGTTGACAGTTTTTAGGGTCTAGGTTTTAGGGTTTAGGGTTTGGCGTTTGGGGTATGGGGTTTGGAGTTATGGTTTACGGTTTAGTGTTTAGAGTTTTGGGTTTAAGGGTTAGGGTTTAGGGTTTAGGGTTTACTATTTTTGTGTTTAGGTTTTAGGGTTTAGGTTTTAAGGTTTAGGGTTTGAGGTTTAGGATTTAGGGTTAGGGGTTTAAGCTTCCGGGGTTTATGTTTGGGATTTTGGGTTTAGGGTTTAGGGTTTAGGTTTTAGGTGTTTTGATTTAAGGGTTTTGCTATTAGGGTTTAGGGGTTAGGGTTTTTGGTTTAGGTGTTTAGGTTTTACGGTTTGGGTTTTAGGGTTTAGGGTTTGGGGTTTAGAGTTTGAGGTTTAGGGTTTAGGGTTGATGGCTTAAGGTTTACAATTTAGGGCTTAGGGTTTCGGGTTTAGGGTTATAGGGTTTAGGGTTTAGTGCTTAGGGTTTGGGGTTTGCGGTTATAGGGTTTAGGGTTTAGGGTTTGGGGTTTGGCTTTAGGATTTAGTGTTTAAGGTTTTTAGGGACTAAGGTTTAGGGTTTAGGGTTTAGGGTTTCGGGTTTAGGGTTTAGGGTTAGGGTTTAGGGTTTAGTGTCTACGTTTTAGGGTTTAGGGTTTAGGGTTTAGGGTTTAGTGTTTGGGGTTTGGGGTTTAGTGTTTAGGGTTTAGTGTTTTGGGTTTGGGTTTTAGGTGTTTATGTTTTAGGGTCTTTGTTTTGGGTTTTAGGGTTTAGGGTTTAGGGTTTTTAGGGTCTAGGGTTTAGGGTTTAGGGTTTAAGGATATTTTTTCGGGTTTAGGTTTAGGGTTTAGGTTTAGGATTTAGGGTTTAGTATTTAGGGTTTAAAGTTTAAGGTTTACGGTTTAGGGTTTAGGGTTTGGGGTTTAGGGTTTAGGGGTTTGGGTTTAGATTTTTTGGGCTTAGGTTTTAGGGTTTTTGTTTTAGTGTTTAGGGTTTAGGGTTTTGGATTTCTAGGGTCTAGGGTCTAGGGTTTAGGGTTTAGGGTTTAGGGTTTAGGGTATTGGGTTTAGGTGTTTAGGTTTTACGATTTAGGTTTTAGGGTTTTGGGTTTAGTGTTTAGGGTTTAGGGTTTAAGTTTTAGGGTTTAGGGTTTAGGGTTTAGGGCTTGGGGTTTAGGGTTTAGGGTTTAAGGTTTCGAGTTTAGTGTTTAGGGTTTAAAGTTTGGGGTTATAGGGTTTAGGGTTTGGGGTTTAGGGTTTAGAGTTTGGGGTTTGATTTTAGGGTTTAGTGTTTAGGGTTTTTAGGGACTAAGGTTTTAGGTTAATGATTTAGCATTTAGGGTTAGGGTTTAGTGTTTAGAGTTTAGGGTTTAGGGTTTACGTTTTAGGGTTTAGGGTTTCGGGTTTACGTGTACAGGTTTTAGGATGTAAGGTTTAGTGTTTAGGGTTTAAGGTTTAGGCTTTATGGTTTTTAGGTTCTAGGGTATAGGGTATCGGGTTTTGGGTTTAGTTTTTACAGTTTAGGGTTTAGGGTTTTGGGTTGATGTGTTTAGGTTTTACGGTTTAGGTTATAGGGTTTAGGGTTTTTGATTTAATGTTAAGGGTTTAGGGTTTAGGGTTTAGCGTTTAGTATTTAGGGTTTAGGGTTTAGGTTTAGGGTTTGGGGTTTAGGGCTTTGGGTTTACAGTCTAGTGTTTAAGGTTTAGGGTTTTGGGTTATAGGGTTTAGGGTTTAGGGTTTCGGGCTTAGGGTTTAGGTTTTAGGATTAGGGTTTAGGGTTCGGGTTTTGGGTTTGGGGCTTTGTGTTTGTAGAGTCTAGTGTTTAGGGTTTAGGGTTCGGGGTTTAGGGTTTAGGGTTTGGTGTTATGGTTTAGGGTTTAGTCGTCTGGTTTAGGGTTCAGGGGTTAGGGTTCAGGGTTTAGGGTTTCGAGTTTAGGTGTTTAGGTTTTAGGGTTTAGGTTTTGGCGTTTAGGGTTTTGGGTTTAGGGTTTAGGGTTTAGTGTTTAGGTGTTTTTAGGTTTTACAATTTAGGTTTCAGGGTTTAGGATTTTTCATTTAGGGTTTAGGCTTTAGGCTTTAGGGTTTAGCGTTTAGTATTTAGGGTTTAGGGTTTTGGGTTTAGGGGTTAAAGTTTAGGGATTGGGGTTTAGGGCTTCGGGTTTACGGTTTAGGGTATAGGGTTTAGGGTTTAAGGTTTAGGGTTGGGGTTAGGGTTTGAGTTTCGGGTTTAGGGTTTAGGTTTGAGGGTTTTTTGGGTCTATGGTTTAGTGTTTAGGGTTTCCACTTTGGGGTATAGGGTTTGGAGTTATGGTTTAGGGTTTAGAGTTTTGGGTTTGGGGTTTACGAGTTAGGGTTTAGGGTTTAGGGTTTCAATTTTTGGTGTTTAGGTTTTAGGGTTTAGGTTTTAGGGTATAGGGCTTAGGGTTTAGGGTTTAGGATTTAGGGTTTAGGGTTGAGGGTATTAGGGTTTAGGGTTTAGTGTTATAGGGTTTAGAGTTTCGGGTTTAGGGTTTAGGGCATTAGGTTTGGGTTTAGGGTCTAGTGTTTAGGGTTTTTAGGGACAATGGTTTAGGGTTAAGGGTTTAGGCTTTAGGGTTTGGCGTTTAGGGTTTAGAGTTTTGCGTTTAGGGATTAGGGTTTTAAGGGTCGGGGTTTAGGTTTTAGGTGTTTTGATTTTAGGGTATTGGTTTTAGGGTTTAGGGTTTAGGGTTGTTTGTTTAGGTGTTTGGGTTTTAGGGTTTAGGTTTTAGGGTTTAGGATTTAAGGTTTAGGGTTTTGGGTTTAGGGCTTAGCGTTTACGGATTAGGGCTTAGGGTTTAGGGTTTAGGGTTTAGGGTTATAGGGTTTAGGGTTTAGGGTTTCTGGTTTAGTGTTTAGGGTTTAGGGTTTCCGGTTATAGGGTTTAGGGTTTAGGGTTTTGGGTTTGGCTTTAGTGTTTAGTGTTTAGGGTTTTTCAGGACTAAGGTTTAGGGTTTAGGGTTTAGGGTTTCGTGTTTAGGGTTTAGGGTTAGGGTTTAGGGTATAGTGTCTATGGTTTAGGGTTTAGGGTTTAGGGTTTAGGGTTTAGGGTTTAGGGTTTAGGTTTTGGGGTATAGGGTTTAGGGTTTAGGGTTTAGGGTTTATTGTTTAGGGTTTAGGTTTTAGGGTGTTTGTTTTGGGTTTTAGGGTTTAGGGTTTTTAGGGTCTAGGGTTTCGAGTTTAGGGTTTAAGGGAAGGGTTTTTGGGTTTAGGGTATGGGGTTTAGGGTTTAGTGCTTAGGTTTTTGAGTTTAGGGTTTACGGTTTACGGTTTCCGGTTTCGGGTTTAGGGTTTAGGGGTTAGGGTTTAGGTTTTAGGGTTTAGGATTTCTAGGGTCTAGGGTTTAGGGTTTAGGGTTTAAGGTTTAGGGTTTTGGGTTTAGGTGTTTAGGTTTTACGGTTTAGGTTTTAGGGTTTTGGGTTTTTTGTTTGGGGTTTAGGGTTTAAGGTTTAGGGTTTGGGGTTTAAGGCTTAGGGTTTGGGGTTTAGGGCTTGGGGTTTAGGGTTTAAGGTTATATGGTTTAGTGTTTAGGGTTTCGGGTTTAGTGTTTAGGGTTAAAGGTTTAGGGTTTAGGGTTTGGGGTTATATAGTTTAGGGTTTGGGGTTAAGGGTTTAGGGTTTGGGGTTTGCGTTTAGGGTTTAGTGTTTAAGGTTTTTAGGGACTAGGTTTTAGGGTTTAGGGTTTAGGGTTTAGGGTTAGGGTTTCACATTTCGTGTTTAAAGTTTGGTGTTTAGGGGTTAGGTTTTAGGGTTTAGGGTTTCGGGTTTAGGTGTTTAGGTTTTAGGGTTTAGGGTTTAGGGTTTAGGCTTTATGGTTTTTCGGTTCTAGGGTGTAGGTTATTTGCTTTATGGTTTAGGTTAATGGTTTAAGGTTTAGGGTTGATGTGTTTAGGTTTTACAGGGTTTAGGGTTCATCGTTTAGTATTTAGGGTTTAGGGTTTAGGGTTTAGGGTTTAAGGTTTAGGGCTTGGGGTTTAGTGCTTAGGGTTTATAGTTTAGTGTTTAAGGTTTCGGGTTTTGGGTTATAGGGTTTAGGGTTTAGGGATTCGGGTTTAGGGTTTAGGGTTTAGGATTTGCATTTAGGGTTCGGGTTTACGGTTTAAGGGCTTTGGGTTTTTAGAGTCTAGTGCTTAGGGTTTAGGGTTTGGGGTTTAGGGTTTAGTGTTTGGTGTTATGGTTTAGGGTTTAGGTTTATGGTGTTTTTATTTTAGGGTTTTGGTTTTAGGGTTTAGGGTTTACGTTTAGGGTTTAGGGTTTTTGGTTTAGGTGTTTAGGTTTTAGGGTTTAGGTTTTACGGTTTTTGGTTTAGGGTTTAGGGTTTATGGTTTAGGGTTTGGGGTTTAGGGCTTAGGGTTTACAGTTTAGGGCTTATGGTTTAGGGTTTCGGGTTACTGGTTTTAGGGTTTACGGTTTAGGGTTTCGGGTTTAGTGTTTTGGGTTTAGGGTTTGCGGTTATAGGGTTTAGGGTTTAGGGTTTGGGGTTTGGCTTTAGGTTTTAGTGTTTAGGGTTTTTAGGGACTAAGGTTTAGGGTTTAGGGTTTAGGATGTCGGGTTTTGGGTTTAGGGTTAGGGTTTAGGGTTTAGTGTCTATAGTTTAGGGTTTCGGGTTTACCGTTTAGGGTTTAGGTTTTGGGGTTTAGGGTTTAGGGTTTAGGGTTTAGGGTTTAGGGTTTAGGGTTTAGGTTTTAGGTGTTTAGGTTTTAAGGGTTTTTTTTGGGGGTTTAGGGTTTAGGGTTTAGGTTTAAGGTTTAGGATTTGGGGTTTTGGGCTTAGGGTTTATAGTTTTGGGTTTAAGGTTTACGGTTTTGGGTTATAGGGTTTAGGGTTTAGGGTTTGGGGTTTAGGGTTTTGGGGTCAGGGTTCAGGGTTTAGGGTTTCATGTTTAGGTGTTTAGGTTTTAGGGTTTAGGTTTTAGCGTTTAGGGTTTAGGGTTTAGGGTTTAAGGTTTAGGGTTTAGGGGTTTAGGTTTTCAGTGTTTAGAGTTTAGGGTTTAGGGTTTAGGGTTAGGGTTAGGGTTTTGGGTTTAGGGTTTAGGGTTTAGGGTTCGGGGTTTAAGATGTAGTGTTTGGGATTTAGGGTTTAGGGTTTGGGGTATTAGGGTTTAGGGTTTAGGGCTTAGCCTTTAGGGTTTAGGGTTTAGGGTTTAAGGTTATAGGGTTTAGGGTTTCGGATATAGGATTTAGGGTATAAGGTGTGGGTTTAGGGTTCATAGTTTAGGGTTTCTAGGGACTAGGGTTTAGGTTTTTCGGTTAGGATAGGGTTTTGGGTTTAGAGTTTAGTGTTTAGGTTTTTTGGTTAGGATAGGGTTTTTGGTTTAGGGTTTAGTGTTGGGGTTAGGGTTTGGGCTTCAGGTTTTGGATTTCAGGTTTGGGTGTTTAGGTTTTCGGGTTTAGGTTTTAGGGTTTAGGGTTTAGGGCTTAGGGTTTTGGGTTTAGGCGTTGAGGTTTTTGGGTTTTATGTTTGGGATTTAGGGTTTAGGGTTTAGGGTTGTAAGGTTTAGGGTTTAGGGTTTGGGGTTATGGTTTTTGGGTTTTATGTTTGGCGTTTAGGATTTAGGGTTTAGGGAATTAGGATTTAGGGTTTAGGGTTATACGGTTTAGGGTTTCGGGTTTAGGGTTTAGGGTTTGGGGTTTGGGTTTAGGGTTTGGTGTTTAGGGTTTTTAGGGACTAGGGTTTAGGGTTTAGGGTTTAGGGTTTTTGTTTTAAGGTTTAGGGTTTAGGGTTTCTAGGCCAGGGTTTAGGGTTTAGGGTTTATGGTTTAGGTGTGTAGGTTTTACAGTTTACGTTTTAGGGTTTAGGATTTAGGGTTTAGGGTTTAAGGTTAGGGTTTAGGGTTTAGGGTTTAGGGTTTAGGGTTTAAGATTTAGTGTTTGGGGTTTAGGGCTTAGGGTTTAGAGTTTAGGGTTTAGGGTTTAGGGTTTAGGATTATAGGGTTTAGGGTTTAGGGTTTGGGATTACGGTTTAAGGTTCGGGTTTAGGGTTTAGGGCTTTTGGTTTTTAGGGTCTAGTGTTTAGGGTTTAGGGTTTAGGGTATGGTGTTATGGTTTAGGGTTTAGTGATCGTGTTTAGGGTTTAGGGGTTAGGGTTAAGGGTTTAGGGCTTCAGGTTTAGGTGTTTAGGTTTTAAGGTTTAGGGTTTGGGGTTTAGGGTTTTGGGTTTGGTGTTATGGTTTCGAGTTTAGTGATAGGGTTTAAGGCTTAGGGGTTTGGGATCAGGGTTTAGGGTTTCAGGTTTAGGTGTTTAGGTTTTAAGGTTTTAGGTTTGGGGTTTAGGGTTCAGGGTTTAAGTTTTAGGGTTTGTGATTTTGGGTATATGGTTTAGGGTGTTAAAGTTTAGGGTTTGTGGTTTAGGGCTTAGGCTTTAGGGTTTAGGGTTTAGGTTTTAAGGTTATAGGGTTGAGGGTTTCATGTATAGGATTTAGGGTTTGGGGTTTGGGTTTAGGGTTCAGGGTTTAGGGTTTTTAGGGACTACGATTTAGGGTTTGGGGTTCAGGGTTTAGGGTTTTGGGTTAGGGTTTTTGGTTTAGTGTTAGGGTTTAAGGTTTTGGATTTTGGGTTTAGGGTTTTAGGGTTTAGGTTTTTAGGGTTTACGGTTTGGGGTTTTGTGTTTCAGGTTTAGGGTTTAGGGTTTGGGGTTCAGATTTTTGTTTAGGGTTTAGGGTTTAGGGTTTATGGTTTATGGTTTAGGATTTGGGGTTTAGGGTTTAGGGTTTAGGGTTTAGGGTTAGTGTTTAGGGTATAGCGTTTAGGGTATAGGGCTTAGGTTTTAGGGTTTAGGGTTTGGGGTTCAGGGTTTAGGGTTTTTATTTAGGGCTTAGGGTTTAGGTTTTATGATTTTAGTTTAGGGTTTAGGGTTGAAGGTTTAGGGCTTAATGGTTAGTGTTTGGGGGTTATGGTTTAGGGTTTACGGGGTTATAGGGTTAGGGTTTAGGGTTTCGAGTTTAGGGTATAGGGTTTGGGTTCTAGGGTTTAGGGTTTAATGTTTTTGGGGTCTAAGGTTTAGGGTCTAGGGTTTGGGGTTTAGTGTTTAGGGTTTAGGGTTAGGGTTTAGGGTCTTAGGGTTTAGGGTTTAGCGTTTAGGGTTTACTGTTTAGGGTTTAGGGCTTAAGGTTAGAGTTTAGGGTTTAGGGTTCAGGGTTTAGGGTTTTACGGTTTAGGATTTAGCGCTAGGGTTTAGGGTTTAGGGTTTAGGGTTTTCATTTTTGGGGTTTAGGGTATAGGGTTTAGGGTTTTCGTTTTTGGGGTTTAGGGTTTAGGGTTTAAGGTTAGGGTTTAGGGTTTAGCGTTTAGGGTTTAGGTTTTAGGTGTTTTGGTTTTAGGGTGTTAGTTTTAGGGTTTACGGTTTAGGGTTTTTAGGGTCTAGCGTTGAGGGTTTATGGTTTAGGGTTAGGGTTTAGGGTTTAGGGTTTAGAGTTTATGGTTTAGAGTTTATGGTTTAGGGTTTAGGGTTTAGGGTTTAGGGTTTAGGGTTTAGGGTTTAGGGTTTAGGGTTTAGGGTTTAGGGTTTAGGGTTTAGGGTTTAGGGTTTAGGGTTTAGGTGTTTAGGTTTTAGGGTTTAGGGTTTAGGGTTTAGGGTTTAGGTTTTAATGTTAGGGTTTAGGGTTTAGGGTTTAGGGTTTAGGGTTTAGGGTTTTGGGTTTAGGTGTTTAGGTTTTACAATTTAGGTTTTTGGTTTTTGGGTTTGGGTTTAGGGTTTAGGATTTAAGGTTTAGGGTTTGGGGTTTAGGGCTTAGGTTTACGGTTTAGGGCTTAGGGTTTAGGGTTTGGGGTTATAGGGCTTTGGGTTTAGGGTTTCGGGTTTAATGTTTTGGGTTTAGGGTTTAGGGTTTAGGGTTTAAGGTTTGGGGTTGTCAGGTTTAGGACTTGGGGTTTAGGGTTTAGGGTTTGGGGTTTGGGTTTAGAGTTTAGTGTTCGGGGTTTTTAGGCACTAGGGTTTGGGGTTTAGGGTTTAGGGTTTAGGGTTAAAGTTTAGGGTTTAGTTTTTAGAGTTTAGCGTTTAGGGGTTTGGTTTTAGGGTTTAGGGTTTCGGGTTTAGGTGTTTAGGTTTTACGGCTTAGGTTTTAGGGTTTACGGTTTACGTTTTACGATTTACGATTTTTAGTTTAGGGTTTAAGGTTTAGGGTTTAGGGGTTAAGGTTTAGGGTTTAAGGGGTTATGGGGTTTAGGGTTTAGGGTTTTGTTTTTTTAGGGTCTAAGGTTTAGGGTCTAGGGTTGAGAATTTAGTGTTTAGGGTTGGGGTTAGGGCTTAGGGTCTTAGGGTTTTTGGTTCTGGGTTTACTGTTTTGGGATTAGTTTTAAGGTTAGGGTTTTGCGTTTAGGGTTTTGGGTTTAGTGTTTTATGGTTTAGGATTTAGTGCTAGGATTAGGGTTTAGGGCTTAGGGTTTAGGGTTTTCGTTTTTGGGTTTTAGGGTTGGTTTTGGGTTTTGGGTTTTGGGTTTAAGGTTTTAGGTTTAGGGTTTAGGGCTTAGGGTTTAGGGATTTAGGGTTTGGGCTTAGTGTTTACGGTGTAGGGTTTAGGGTTTAGGGTTTAGGGTTAGGGTTTAGGGTCTAGTGTTTTGGGTTTAGGCTTTGGGCTTAGGTGTTTAGGTTTTAAGGTTTAGGGTTTTGGGTTTAGGGTTTAAGCTTTAGGATTTGTGATTTTGTGTTTAGGGTTTAGGGTGTTAAAGTTAAGGGTTTAGGGTTTGGGGCTTAGGCTTTAGGGTTTAGGGTTTAGGTTTTAAAGTTATAGGGTTGAGGGTTTTGTGTATAGGATTTAGGGTTTGAGGTTTGGGTTTAGGGTTCAGGGTTTAGGATTTTTACCCTAACCCTAAGGTTAGGGTTTTGGTTTAGTTTTTAGGGTTTAGTGAGTTTAGAGTTTAGGTGTTTCCGTTTTATGGTTTTTGGTTTACGATTTTGGATTTTGGGTTTAGGGTTCAAGGTTTAGGGTTTTAGGGTTTATGGTTTGGGGTTTTGTGTTTCAGGTTTATGGTTTAGGGTTTGGGGTTCTTGTTTTTGTTTAGGGTTTAGGGTTTAGGGTTTATGGTTTAGGGTTTAGGATTTGGGGTTTAGGATTTGGGGTTTAGGGTTTAGGGTTTAGGGTTAGGGTTTAGGGTATAGCGTTTAGGGTATAGGGCTTAGGGTTTAGGGTTTAGGGTTTGAGGTTCAGGGTTTAGGGTTTTTAGTTTAGGGTTTAGGGTTTAGGGTTTAGGGTTTAGGATTTTAGTTTAAGGTTTAGGGTTGAAGGTTTAGGGCTTAATGGTTAGTTTTTAGGGGTTATGGTTTAGGGTTTACGGGGTTATAGGGTTTAGGGTTTAGGGTTTCGAGTTTAGGGTTAGGGTTTGGGTTCTAGGGTTTAGGGTTTAGTGTTTTTGGGGTCTAAGGTTTAGGGTCTAGGGTTTGGGGTTTAGTGTTCAGGGTTTGGGGTTAGGGTTTAGGGTATTAGGGTTTAGGGTTTAGCGTTTAAGGTTTACTATTTAGGGTTTAGGGCTTAAGGTTAGGGTTTAGGGTTTGGGGTTCAGGGTTTAGGGTTTTACGGTTTAGGATTTAGCGCTAGGGTTTAGGGTTTAGGGTTTAGGGTTTTCGTTTTTGGGGTTTAGGGTTTAGGGTTTAGGGTTTTCGTTTTTGGGGTTTAGAGTTTAGGGTTTAAGGTTAGTGTTTAGGGTTTAGCGTTTAGGGTTTAAGTTTTAGGTGTTTTGGTTTTAGGGTGTTAGTTTTAGGGTTTACGGTTTAGGGTTTTAAGGGTCTAGGGTTTAGGGTTTGTGGTTTAGGGTTAGGGTTTAGGGTTTAGGGTTTAGGGTTAAGGTTTAGGGTTTAGTTTTTACGGTTTAGAGTTTATGGTTTAGGGTTTAGGGTTTAGGGTTTAGGGTTTAGGGTTTAGGGTTTATGGTTTAGGGTTTAGGGTTTAGGGTTTAGGGTTTAGGGTTTAGGTTTTAGGTATTTAGGTTTTATGGTTTTTGTTTTAGGGTTAAGGTTTAGGATTTAGGGTTTAGGGTTTATGATTTAGGGTTTAGGGCTTTGGGCTTGGGGTTTAGGGTTGTAAAGCTTTTGTTTTTGGGTTTTAAGGTTTTCGATTTTTGGTTTAGGGTTTAGGATTTCGGGTTTAGGGTTTATGGTTTAAGGTTTAGAGTTTACGGTTTGGGGCTTAGGGTTTAGGGTTTTTGGTTTTAGGATTTAGTGCTAGGGTTTGGGGTTTAGCGCTTAGAGTTTAGGATTTTGTGCTAGGTTTTTAAGGTTTTCGTTTTTGGGTTTTAGGGTTTAGGGTTTACGGTTTACGGTTTACGATTTAGGGTTTAGGGTTTAGGGCTTAGGGTTTAAGGTTTAGGGTTTTGGATTTAGTGCTTGGGTTTAGGTTTTAGGGCTTAGGGTTTCTGGTTTAGGGTATAGGGTTAAGGTTTTGGGTTTTTGTTTTTGGGTTTTAGGGTTTAGGATTTAGGGTTTAGGGTTTGCGATTATAGGGTTTAGGGTTTAAGATTTGGGGTTTGGCTTTAGGGTTTAGTGTTTAAGGTTTTTAGGGACTAAGGTTTAGGGTTTAGGGTTTCGGGTTTAGGGTTTAGGGTTAGGGTTTAGGGTTTAGTGTCTACGGTTTAGGGTTTAGGGTTCAGGGTTTAGTGTTTGGGGTTTAGGGTTTAGTGTTTGGGGTTTAGGGTTTAGGGTTTAGTGTTTTGGGTTTGAGTTTTAGGTGTTTCGGATTTAGGGGGTTTGTTTTGGGGTTTAGGCTTTAGGGTTTAGGGTTTAGGGTTTTTAGAGTCTAGGGTTTAGGTTTTAGGGTTTAAGGATAGGGTTTCGGGTTTAGAGTTTAGGGTTTAGGGTTTAGGGTTAGGATATAGGGTTTAGTATTTAGGGTTTAGAGTTTAAGGTTTAGGGTTTAGGGTTTAGGGTTTATGGTTTAGGGCTTAGGGTTTAGGGTTTAGGGGTTTGGGTTTAGATTTTATGTGTTTAGGTTTTACTTTATTTGATCTTCTGAGATTGTATATTCATTGCAATATCTTGAGAATATCGTATAGTATTTTGGTTGCAAAATCTTCTCATAATCACTTTCATATATCTATTGTGCTATATATTGAAAAATATATTTGAAGAGATATTTGTTTATGAAATAGTGATCTTTGTTGCAATACTCACTCACTTATATATTATTTGCTGAATACAAAAATTACACATCTTTTGCAAACCAAGCATATACATCATTTGATATTTACATGTTTGAGACATCCTGCTGATTGAAATACTTGAAACTTGACATCTTTGGTGAACTTACTGGCTGAACATCTTGTGACACAAAGATTGCTTGATTAATACTCTCACACACTCATTTCATTGATAGTAAACATATATATCTGAGAGTTGGAATATTGGACCACACTGAGCTTACATATTATATCATTTGTGGTGTATGTAATTGCGCGTATTTGGGTACATATCTGCTATACACGAAAGCACAATCACTATACCATCTGATTATATACAAATTTTTTGTATTTCCAGGCACGGACTTGAAGAGGGAGACTAGCCCTGGAATAGTTCCGGATTGGCTTAGATCCTGTTAGGAAAGCTAGGTGCGTTGTCCTGTCAAGGCGTGTAAGTCGAGGTCAACCCTGCTAATTGACTTGTTTTAAGGTTGAGGTCAGCCCTGTGTTAATTTGACTTGATTGTAATTGGTGTCACTCCACCCTTAAGTGAGCTATTAATGGAATCCTCGGGCTTACGAGCTAGAGGCAGTGATGTAGGCACAGTTGGCCGAACACCGATAACATATCGTGTTTGTTTATATTTTTGCACTTCATATTTACCGCACGTATATGTTATTGTGTGAATGATGCGCTTGATTTAAATTTTCGTATATTATATTTATCGGCGTATCTGGAGCTGCATAGAAAGATTCTAAATTGTAATATTTTGATAACATGTAGTTCAACCTATGAGAAAAGTTTAAAATTCCAATTCATCCCCCCTCTTAGGAATACACCAATTCTAACAATTGGTATCAAAACCTTGTTGCACTTGACTTAAACGTTTTTGCAAAAAGATAGCAATGGCTCAATTTTGTAACTCCATTCGGTGAGGGTCAGTCACCTTTCAGTCCTGCTTTGTTTTGTGGTGTCGATTATAGCTCATGGAAAATTAGAATGAGTGTTTTTATAAAATCGATGAACTGGAGGGTCTGACAGGTGATTGTAAATGGAATTTGTATGCCTGTAGAAAATGACATTGATTTGATGTATGCAAATTCACATGTCATGGACATGCTTTATTGTGCTTTAGATACCAATATTCTTCATGAGATTATGACGTGTTATAATGCATAGGAAATTTGGGTTGAGCTAGAAAAGAGATATGGAAAGACCCAGAAAGAGGAAACCATCACTCCAGAGATGTCATGTTCAGATGATCAAGGAGTGGTAAGTGATAGGGATAGTGCATCAACAGAACATGAGGTATATGACTCTCACTCTAGCTCGTTTGAGGATTCATGTGTTGAATGATGTATGGCTACACATGTTAAATCATCTATTGAACATTGAGATAATCTTGTTATTGATGCACATAATGATTCACGTGAAAAGTATTGCAATATATTGTATTATGAATCATCTGGTATTCCTTGTGAAAATACTGTTGTTGTTGCATGCAATGATTCATGTGAAAATTATTGTGTTAATTCTGTTGATGAATCATGTGCTGAATTGATAAATGAAAGCATGCCTTCATGTGAAAAACTCGAAAATGCTTTATTGAAAATGAATAAGTTTCTAGTTAGGGTGAACAAGAAGAAGGTATCTTTCAAAAATGAAAATGAAAGGATAGCTCAACAATTAGGAAAATTGAAGGAATATCATGTTATCCTTGAGAAGAAAAAGATTAAGAAAGTTTTGAAAATCATCTGCTTAGAAAGAAATATTGAAGAGAGTCATGAAATGATTTTCAAATCCAAAAACGGGAAGTATAGTTCAAATAAACCCTTAGGAGTTAAAAGAAGTAAATCGTTTAAAAGGGTTCATTTTATAAATCCTGTAGTCATCAAAATATTCATGTTTCTTTGAGCAAAAATAGAATAAATAAGCATAATCCTTCATGCATATATAAAGTTTGCTTATCTTGTATAAGAAAAGGGCACGTTTGGTTTAACTGTTTACTCATAAGTGACAGAGGCTTAGAAAATGAAACGAAATGGATAATCATGAAAGCGAACCTCGTAGATCCTAAGGAAAATTGGATTTAACTTAATATTACTTTATTAAATGTTTCCTTAGATCCTAGGCTTAGGTTTAGGGTATTGTGATGACTGTAGGTTAGGAAGTGGTCTATGCTTAAACTTAAAATTCTTAGTATCTGTATTCACTATACACTTTTTCCATACTAAGAAATTGAATAAACTTCACTTCCAAGTGGACTAGGCATCTCTGTCAGATAAATATTTCTAAATGCTTAACCTATGCTAACATGAAAATCACAAAGTTAAGCAACTGTTGTTCATTACACAAAATTGAGTGCTAGGGTTCTGATATCACTATACCCTAAACTCACTTTTGAATATGAAAAGCCTAAATCAAAATCAAGTCATCACTATAGGCTTAAAGCACTATTGATCATAAATGGCTAATATATATATTAAGTGCTTCTCATAGCTATAACCAAATTAGAGGTATCCATTAGGGATTTGGTCCCTTGGAGTTTAAATTGTAAAACCTTTAATTTTGGTTTAATCGCTCCATACAAAATCTTTACCAAACCACAACCATATCGGGTATAGATTCATCCTTTCCTTGGTTTGTATTCTTGTTCTAAATTGTGATAATATTTATAGGACACTTTCTATTCTCCGAAGAGCATTGTTCAATAAAATTCAAATACTCATAAATGCTCTTTACCTAAGCAATTGGACATATCCACTTCCATGAGAATATCCTAAGTCATGTCCACTTATATTGAATACTCTTCGAACTTAACATAGATTGTAATCCTTAAGAGTATTTAATCTATTTCACACGCATAGCTCTCAAAACGTTAAGTCATATCCTTTAAAGCTTCATATCCTTAGAGATGAGTTGAATGGCTATGTTGGTTCCCTAGGTCTCAATCTAGATGAATGCATAAAATTCAAGTAGACCTATGCATGTGTACTTTTAAATTGACTGTCACTCTAACTTGTGCCTCTCACACATATCGAAACTCATATCAATAGAGGCAATACTGGCTTAGCTCACTTAAAGAAATATCTATTGTGACTGTTTGGTCCTCTAAGCCTATTCTTCCAAAGCTAAGCATATATCATCAAAAATCTTAAAACACTTGGCTAAAGAAGTAGAAAATGAAAAAGGCATAAAGTGAATTAGTGCATAACTCATGGGGAGCATATATTGTTTCATGATTATATAAGTTAAAATGCTCTCATATATTTATTTCATGCCTAAATGTCCATATGAGTATTACACTGAATTCCTAACTATCCATGCTTATTTATTGTTCATTGTATCTAGTTGGATGGTTTACATTTTATATGGACACTTTATTATACTACCTGATTGCATGCTTAGGTTAGAATGCCTCCTACATGGCGGATGCAGTTGATGTGAATTGCATGCTGGTAGTGGATTATAGGTTCTCGTGTGCCTTGAACTAAAATATAAATTGCTTGTTTGAACCTATTAGGTACAATTTTTATAGAAAAATGTCCTATATAAAAACAGCATGCTGCCGAAATTTTGCTAGGATCTTCCCATATAAAACCGTGTCAAAGTTGATTATGATAAAATTTGCGTTAAAATATTTTTGAAAAGGTGAGTGAAAACTGATTGAAAATTAAATTTCATCTTTGCATAATCATCAAGTAGTTAGGAGAGCTGAGCACCTTTCCTCTAGAAAGAACTCATGGATCCATATGCATCACTTTCGTTTACTGAATATCAAGGCTCTTGAGAATACCCTAAACATTATATCTAGTGCTTAAAAGCTTTTTTTTTTAATATGAAATGTTCTTGGTTCATGAACATTATTGCATGCCTTAGTATATATCTTCTGATGCATCCATGGTTTATAGGGACAACTATACTAATCAAGTGAAAAATGCAATTGACAAATACTTAGTATAGTTGATTTTAAGATGTGGATTGATGGCTTATACTACTGAGCATAATGAAACTAATCTTTGGTTAGTATAAGTAGCTGAAGAATCTAAGCACGAACTCAAATTGATAGGGGGAGCATCTAAACATAAATTTTTATCTTGTTTTGCTCACAAATATGTTTAGCTTAGATTTGCTATTGAATCAAGTGTGGCATGTGCTTAAATGGAATGCTTTAATCATAAATTTAAAATATGTTGCTGTTGCCATAGTTACTTGATTTGCCATATGATCTTGCATATGAATGTTAAATTTTTAGGATCATTATGGTTGTGATTTTTCTGGTTATAATTTAGTATGTGCATAATTGACAACCTAGAAAAATGTTGCTTATTAAAATTTTCTTTTTCAGCAAGCAACCCCCAGTACCTTTTGCAAATATAAAAAGGGAATATATATTTATTATAGACATATGTATATATATATCCATTTATGAAAGTAAGAACTGAACTCATATAGAATATATTTTATGTCTTGCTTGTGTGCTTAAATGCCTTCATGACTTGTGCTTTCTTTGCATTAAAATTTTATGTCATGAAATCTCTTAAGGGTGTTGCATTACATAACTGGTTCATTAATAATATATGAAAATGCGTGTGAACTAGTTAGACTATATTTATGCTCAAACCTTCTTTTTGGTATCATATGTCGTGTGTCTTTAACTCAAATCTTCCATGGGTCTTATGATATCTTTGAATTGCAAATGGTTTGTGTATATTTCTAGTCTAATCATGTTTGTTATGTCATTTGAACCTTTTAATAACCATTTATATTGTTTGTGTGCTTAATTGCTGAGGTTATCTTTGTCATTCTTTGTGCATAAGTATGACTATTATATTTTTGAATGACTGAAACTAATACCTCTATTCTATGCATTGATCATACTAAACAGTTTGAGTAGTTGTGGATAAACTGTTAGGATTTATGAACTCAAACAGTTATTATTTATACAGGATTTGTTTTGGAAAGTCCAGTTTTCAAACGGCACTCTGCCGAAATTTTTCTAAGAACTTTCCAAAACTTATAATGTATAAATATCACACTCACCCATTGCCTAGAGTTCTTAACTTTTATGGCCCTTTTTGCTATTTCCAAAAGGGGGAGATGGAGAGGTAAAAATTAGGTGAAAATTTGATTTTCCTTAATGCATATTGATGAGGGGAGTCTTCTTAGGCTTATACCCATATTTTTGCTAGGTGTATTTGTCATCATCAAAAAGGGGGAGAATGTTGTCCATATAGGTTGCACCCGATTTTGATAATGACAAATACCTGTTATATCTAATGGGTGTTTGAGATTATGTGCAGGAACTCAAATTGACAGATCTCAATGCACAAAGAGCAAGTAAAGATTGAAGACCCAATTACTTTGTGTTAATATATAATTCATTTGTGTAATTGGTCTGTAATAGTAATTAAGGCTTATGGCTTGTAATAATTGCATGAATCACCTGCATGATTTAATAGGTAAGCTCAAAATGAAAATGACCTTAGAAAGACCTTAGGGTTTACCCTTCGGTTGACCGACACCGGACTTTTTTGGTGTCTTAATTTTGGACATAAATGACTCTAGGACACATACATTTGCACATATGTTTGTTAGGCACTTGAATAGGGTTTGTATGTTTTGAAACAGGACCAAAATGCACACTTGGTGCACTTTCGGTCGACTGGCCAACATAATTTATTTTGGCTTGGTCGACCGAACCGGACTTGGGTCAACAGTTGACCAATGTCCTGGTTAACAGAACTAGGCAGTTCAAAAAGCCTCGATTGACCGAAACCTCCTTGGATCAACATTTTGACCATCTGGTCGGCCGAGCCACTTTTGTACTCTAACTACCTGGTCGACCAAGGGTCCTCGGGAGAACTCCCAATGGTCTAGTCGACTGAATTAGCTAGTTCAAAATGGCCCGATCGACCGAACCTTGGAGATTTGAAAAATCGCCTTCTCCTGGTTGACCGACCCGTTAGTTCAAAATCCCCTTGGTCGACCGAACCATATGAGACCTGGTTGACCGAAACATTTCTAGTCGACCGAACCTCTCGGGTTTGCCCTGATTTTTATCACGATTAAATCTTTTTTAAACAGGGTTAAAATGTTTTAAATGTCATTAAACTTTCCTAATAATACCCAATAGGTCCCTAACGGTCATATCTCTTCCTATGTCTATATATATGAGATCATTTTTGAAAATTAGCAAGAGATTAGCCACTTTGATTAGGAGAAATTCTCCAAAATTTCCAAATCCTATAATACTTATATCTAAGCCTCATTCACTCATGCTTACCTTCTATTAGTGTCTACATCATTTATAAGTGGATTGAGTGTTTGTTTCCATAGGGTTGCTCTCCTTGCCTTGGTTGATTAACTTGTTTTTCTTGAGAGCTAAACCTAAGTATTCTTAGGGGACTTTGTTGATACTTCTATCCTAAGAAGACTTTTATTTGATCTTCTGAGGTTGTATATTCATTGCAATATCTTGAGAAGATCCTATAGAATTTTGGTTGCAAAATCTTTTCATAATCACTTTCAAATATCTATTGTGCTATATATTGAAAAATATATTTGAAAAGATATTTGTTATGAGATAATGATCTTTGTTGCAACACTCACTCACTCGTATATTATTTGCTGAATACAAAGATTACACATCTTTTGCAAACCAAGCATATACATCATTTGATATTTACATGTTTGAGACATCCTGCTGATTGAAATACTTGAAACTTGACATCTTTGGTGAACTTACTGGCTGAACATCTTGTGACACAAAGATTGCTTGATTAATACTCTCACACACTCATTTCATTGATAGTAAACATATATATCTGAGAGTTGAAATATTGGACCACACTGAGCTTACATATTTTATCATTTGTGGTGTATGTAATTGCGCGTATTTGGCTACATATCTACTTTACATGAAAGCACAATCACTGTACCATTTGATTATGTACATATTTTTTGTATTTCCAGGCATGGGCTTGTAGAGGGAGACTAGCCCTAGAATAGTCTTGGATTGGCTTTGACCCGGTTAGGAAAGCTAGGTGCATCGTCCTGTCAAGGCGTGTAGGATGTGGTCAGCCCTGCTAACTGACCCATTTTAAGGTTGAGGTTAGCCCTGTGTTAATTTCACCTAGTTGTAATTGGTTTCACTCCACTCTAAAGTAAGCTATTAGTGGAATCCTCGGGCTTGCGAGCTAGAGGCGGGGACATAGGCATATTTGGCCGAAAGCCGATAACATATCATGTTTGTTTATATTTCTGCACTTCATATTTACTGCACGTATATGTTATTATGTGAATGATGCGCTTGATTTAAATTTCAGTATATTATATTTATCAGCGTATTTGGAACAGCACAGAAAGATCCTAAATTGTAATATTCTGATAATACCTAGTTCAACCTAGGAGAAAAGTTTAAAATTTCAATTCACCCCCCCTCTTGGGAATACACCAATTCTAAAATTTAGGTTTAAGTGCTTAGGGTTTTTAGGGTCTAGGGTTTTTAATGCCTAAGGTTTAGGGTTTAGGGTTTTGGATTTAGGGTTTAGGGTTTAGGGTTTTAGGGTTTAAGGTTTAGGATTTGGGATTTAGGCTTTAGGAGTTTAGGTTTTAAGGTTTAGGTTTTTAGGTTTAGGGTTTAGGGTCTATGGTTTTTAGGGTCTAGGGTTTAGGGTTTAGGGTTTAGTGTTTTAGGCTTTAGGGTTTTAGGGTTTAAGGTTTAAGGTTTAGGGTTAGGGTTTAGGGTTTAGTGTTTAGGGTTTAGGGTTTAGGGTTTAGAGTTTAGGGGTTTAGGGTTTAGGGTTTAGGTTTTTGGGTTTAGGGTTTAGGGTTTAGGGTTTAGGGTTTTGGATTTAGGGTTTAGGGTTTGGTGTTTAGTGTTTGTTCTTATGTATTTTGGGTTTAGGGTTTAGGGTTTAGGTATTTAGGTTTTAGGGTTTGGGTTTTAAGGTTTCGGGTTTAGCATTTAGGGTCTTTAGGCCTAGGGTTTAGGATTTAGGGTTTTGGGTTTTGGGTTTTGGATTTAGGGTTGAAGGTTTAGGGTTTAGTGTCATAGGGTTTAGGGTTTAGGGTTTAGGGTTTAGGAGTTTAGGTTTTAAGGTTTAGGTTTTAGGGTTTTGGGCTTAGGATTTTTAGGGTTTAGGGTTTAGGGTTTAGTGTTTTAGGGTTTAGGGTTTTAGGGTTCAGGGTTTAGGGTTTAGGGTTAAGGTTTAGGGTTTAGTGCTTAGGGTTTAGGGATTAGGGTTTAGGGTTTAGGGTTTTTAGGGTAAAGCGCTTAGGGTTTAGGGTTTAGGGTTTAGCATTTGGGGTTAGGGTTTACGGTTTAGGGTTTATTCTTTAGGGTTTAAATTTTAGGCTTTAGGATTTAGGGTTTAGCATTTTCGGTTTTGGTGTTTAGGTTTTAGGGTTCAGGTTTTGGGGTTTAGGGTTTACGGTTTATGACTTACGATTTAGTGCTTAGTATTTAGGTTTAAGGGTTTAAGGCTTAGGGTTTTGTGTTTAAAGTTTAGGGTTTTAGGGTTTTGGGTTTTGGGTTTAGGGTTTAGGGTTTTTGGGGTCTAGGTTTTAGGGTTTAGGGTTTAGGGTTTAGGGTTTATGGTTTAGGTGTTTAGGTTTTTAGGTCTTAGGGTTTAGGGTTTTGGGTTTTGGGTTTTGGGTTAGGGTTTAGGGTTTAGGTGTTTAATTTTTAGGGTTTAGGTTTTTGCGTTTAGGGTTTAGGGTTTAGGATTTAGGGTTTTAGGGTTTAGGGTTTAGGGTGTTGGGTTTAGGGTTATAGGGTTTAGGTATTCGGGTTTACGGTTAGGGTTTGGGGTTTAGGGTTTTAGGGTCTTGGGTTTAAGGTTTAGGGTTTAGGGTCAGGGTTTGGGGTTTAGTGTTTAGGGTTTAGGCTTTAGGGCTTAGGGTTTAGGGTTTAGGGCTTAGGGTTTGGGGTTTAGGAGTTTTTGTTTTAGGGTTTTGGTTTTTGTCTTTAGGGTTTTGGGTTTAGTGTTTGGGGTTTAGGGTTTAGGGGTTTGGGTTTAGGGTTTAGGTATTTAAGTTTTAGGGTTTGGGTTTTAGGGTTTCGGGTTTAGGGTTTAGGGTTTTTAGCTCCTAGGGTTTAGTGTTTAGGGTTTAGGGCTTTGGATTTAGGGTTTAGGGTTTGGGGGTTTGGGGTTTAGGGTTTACGAGTTTAGGTTTTAAGGTTTAGGTTTTTGGGTTTAAGGTTTAGGCCTTAGGATTTTTAGGGTCTTGGGTTTAAGGTTTAGTGTTTTAGGGTTTAGGGTTTTTGGGTTTATTTTTTAGCGTTAAGCGTTAAGATTTAGGGTTTAGGGTTTAGGGTTTATGGTTCAGTGTTTAGGGTTTAGGGTCTAGGGTTTTGGGTTTTGGATTTTGAGTTTACGGTTTAGGTGTTTAGCTTTTAGGGTTTAGGTTTTTGGGTTTAGCGTTTAGGGTTTAGGGTTTAGGGTTTTGGAATTTGGGTTTAGGGTTTTGGGTTTTGGGTTTTAGGTTTAAGGTTTAGGGTTTAGGGTTTAGGGCTTAGGGTTTAGGGTTCAGGACTTAGGGTTTTGGGTTTATGGTTATAGGATTTAGGGTTTACGATTTAGGGTTTAATGTTTAGTATTTAGCGTTTAGTATTTTGGATTTAGGGTTTAGGATTTAGGGTTTTGGGTTTAGTGTTTAGGGTTTTTGGTTTTAGGGTTTTTTTTTTAGGGTTTCGGGTTTAAGGTTTTGGGTTTTTATCGCCTAGGGTTTGGGGTGTAGGGTTTAGGGTTTTTGATTTAGGGTTTGGGGTTTAGAGTTAGGGTTTTAGGGTTTAGGGTTTAGGTTTTAAGGTTTAAGTTAGGTTTAGGTTTTATGGTTTAAGGTTTAGGGCTTAGGGTTTTTAGGGTCTACGGTTTAGGGTTTAGTGTTTTAGGGTTTAGGGTTTAGGGTTTGGTGTTTAGGGTTTAGGGTTTAGGGTTTCAGGTTTAGCGTTTAAGGTTTAGGGTTTAGGTGTTTTGGATTTAGGGTTTAGGTTTTTGGGCCTAGGGTTTTTGGTTTAGGGTTTAGGGTTTTTGGATTTAGGGTTTAGGCTTTAGGCTTTAGGGTTTAGTGTTTGGTATTTGGGGTTTAGGGTTTAGGAGTTTGGGTTTTCGGTTTAAGGTTTAGGGTTTAGGGTTTAGGATTTACGGTTTTAGGTTTAGGGTTTTAGGTTAGTGTTTGAGGTTTAGGGTTTAGGTTTTAGGTTTTTAGGTTTTAGGCTTTAGGGTTTAGGGTTTAGGGTTTAGGGTTTAGGGTTTTGGGTTTTAGGGTTTAGGGTTTGGGTTTAGTGTTTAGGGTTTTGGGTTTTGGGTTTAGGGTTTAGGTGTTTAAGTTTTAGGGTTTGGGTTTTAGGGTTTAGGGTTTAGGGTTTAGGGTTTATGGTTTTGGATTTTGATTTTAGGGTTTAGGGTTTTAGGTTTTAGGGTTTAGGGTTTAGGGTTTAGGAGTTTAGGTTTTATTGTTTAGGTTTTAGGGTTTAGGGTTTTTAGAGTCAAGGATTTAGTGTTTATAGTTTAGGGTTTTTGGGTTTAGGATTTTAGGGTTTAGCGTTTAGGGTTATGTTTTGGGGTTTAGGGTTAGTTTTTAGGGTTTGGGGATTAGGGTTTAGGGTTTTGGGTTTGAGGTTTGGGTTTTAAGGTTTAGAGTTTAGGGTTTGGGGTTTAGGGTTTAGGGTTTAGGGATTGGGTTAGGGTTTAGTGTTTAAGGTTTAAGGTTTAGGGTTCAGGGTTTAGGGTTTTTGATTTAGGGTTTAGGGTTTCGTGTTTAGGGTTTTTGGGTTTAGGGTTTTGGATTTAGGGATTAGTGTTTAGGGCTTAGGGTTTTTGGGTTTTGGGTTTTGGGTGTGGGGTTTTGGGTTTACAATTTAGTGTTTAGTGTTTAGTGTTTAGGGTTTAGGGTTTTGGGTTTTGGGTTTAAGGCATTTAGGGTTTTGGGTTTTTGGTTTTAGGGTTTAGGGTTTAGTGTTTAGTATTTAGGGTTCAAGGTTTAGGGTTTAGGGTTTAGTGTTTAGGGTTTGGGGTTTGGGGTTAGAGTTTGGGGATAGGGTTTATGGTCTAGGTTTCTTAGGGGCTTGGGTTTAGGGATTAGGGTTTTGGGTATAGGGTTTAGGGTTAGGGTTTAGGGTTTAGGGTTTTTAGGGTCTTGAGTTTAGGGTTTGGGGTTTAGGGTATAGGGTTTAGGGTTAAGGGTTAGGGTTTAAGGTTTAGGGTTAAGGGTTAGGGTTTAGGGTTTCGTGTTTAGGGTTTAAGCTTTACGGTTTGGGGTTTACGGTCTAGGGTTTAGGGTTTGGGGTTTAGGTGTTTAGGTTTTAGGGTTTAGGGTTTAGGGTTTAGGATTTAGGGTTTACGGTTTAGTGTTTAGTATTTAGGGTTTAGGGTTTAAGGTTTAGGGTTTTGTGTTCAAAGTTTTGGGTTTAGGGTTTTTAGGGTCTAGGTTTTAGGGTTTAGGGTTATTGAGTTTAGGGTTTAGGTACTCGGGTTTAGGGTTTAGGGTTTTTAAGTTCTTGGGTTTAGGGTTTTGGGAAGAGGGTACTGGATTTAGGGTTTAGGGTTAGGGTTTAGGGTTTAGTGTTTAGGGTTTAGGCTTTAGGGTGTACGGATTACGGTTGAGGGTTTTAGGTGTTTTCAGGTTTTGGGTTTTGGGGTTTAGGGTTTAGTGTTTAGGGTTAGGTTTTAGGGTCTAGGGTTAGTTTTGAGGGTTTAGGGATTAGGGTTTTGGGTTTAGGGTTTATGGTTTAGGCCTTTGGGTTTAGGGTTTGGGGTTTAGGTTTTTAGGGTTTGAAGTTTGGGTTTTAGTGTTTATAGTTTAGGGTTTTGGGTTTAGGGATTGGGTTAGGGTTTAGGGTTTAGTGTTTAGGGTTTAGGCTTTAGGGTGTACGGATTACGGTTGAGGGTTTTAGGTGTTTTCGGGTTTTGGGTTTTGGGGTTTAGGGTTTAGTGTTTAGGGTTAGGTTTTAGGGTCTAGGGTTAGTTTTTAGGGTTTAGGGATTAGGGTTTTGGGTTTAGGGTTTAGGTTTTGGGGTTTAGGTTTTTAGGGTTTGAGGTTTGGGTTTTAGTGTTTAGCATTTAGGGTTTAGGATTTAGAGATTGGGTTAGGGTTTAGTGTTTAGGTTTCAGGGTTTAGGGTTTTGGATTTAGGGTTTAAGGTTTCGTGTTTAGGGTTTTAGGGTTTAGGGTTTAGGGTTTAGGGTTTTGGATTTAGGGATTAGGGTTCTGGGTTTTGGTTTTTTGGGTTTAAGGTTTTGGGTTTAAGGTTTAGGGTTTACGGCTTAGGGTTTAGGTTTGGGTTTAGGGTTTAGTGTTTAGGGTTTAGGGTTTAGGGCTTGGGGTTTAGGGTTTAGGGCTTAGAGTTTGGCATTTAGGTGTTTTTTATTTTAGCATTTAGGTTTTAGGGTTTCGGGTTTAGGGTTTAGTGTTTAGTGTTTAGTGTTTAGTTATTTGGGTTTAGGGTTTGGGGTTTAGGGTTTAGGGGTTTGGGTTTAGGGGTTAGGTATTTAAGTTTTAAGGTTTGGGTTTTAGGGTTTCGGGTTTATGGTTTAGGGTTTTTAGCTCCTAGGGTTTAGGGTTTAGGATTTAGGGTTTAGGGCTCTGGACTTAGTATTTTGTGTTTAGGGGTTTAGGGTTTAGGGTTTAGGAGTTTAGGTTTTAAGGTTAGGTTTTTGGGTTTAAGGTTTAGGGCTTAGGATTTTTAGGGTCTTACATTTACGGTTTAGTGTTTTAGGGTTTAGGGTTTTCGGGTTTATTTTTTAGGGTTTAGGGTTTTTGGTTCAATGTTTAGGGTTTAGGGTCTAGGGTTTTGGGTTTTGGGTTTAGGATTTAGGTGTTTAGGTTTTAGGTTTTTGGGTTTAGCGTTTAGGGTTTAGGGTTTAGGGTTTTGGAATTTGGGTTTAGGGTTTTGGGTTTTAGGTTTAAGATTTAGGGTTTAGGGCTTAGGGTTTAGGGTTTAGGACTTAGGGTTTAGGGTTTAGGGTTTAGGGTTTATGGTTATGGGGTTTAGGGTTTAGGGTTTATGGTTATAGGGTTTAGGGTTTAGGGTTTTGTGTTTAGGGATTAGGGTTGGGTGTTAAGGTTTATGATTTTGGGTTTTTCGGGTTTCGTGTTTAGGGATTAAGGTTGGGTGTTAAGGTTTATGATTTTGGGTTTTTGGGTCAAGCACTTAGGGTTTAGGGTTTAGGGTTTAGGGTTTAGGGTTTGGGGTTAGGGTCTAGGGTTTAGGGTTTAGTCTTTGGGTTTAGGTTTTAGGGTTTAGGGGGTTTGGGGATTCGGGTTTAGGTTTTTATGTTTTAGGGTTTAGTTTTTAGGGTTAAGGGTTTAGGGTTTGGGGTTTAGGGTTTTGGATTTTGTGTTTAGGGTTTGGGTTTGTAGGGTTTAGGGTTTAGGGTTTCAGGTTTAGGATTTAGGGTTTGGGGTTTTGGTTTATGGGGTTTTGGGTTTAGGTGTTATGGTTTAAGTTTTAGGGTTTAGGGTTTAGAGTTTAGTGTTTAGTATTTTTGGTTTAGGGTTTAGGGTTTAGGTGTTTAGATTTTAGGGTTTCGGTTTTAGGTTTAGGTTTGTAGGGTTTAGGGTTTAGGGTTTCAGGTTTAGGATTTAGGGTTTGGGGTTTTGGTTTATGGGGTTTTGGGTTTAGGGTTAAGGGTGTTGGATATAGGGTTTAGGTTTTAGGAGTTTAGGTTTAAAGGTTTAGGTTTTAGGGTCTTTGCTTTAGGGCTTCGGTTTTTGCAGTCTAGGGTTTAGTGTTAAGGGTTTTGGGTTTAGGGTTCTTAACGCCTAGGGTTTTTGGTTTAGGGTTTGGGGTTTAGGGTTTTGGATTTAGGGTTTAGGAATTAGGGCTTAGGGTTTTAGGGTTTAGGGTTTAGCATTTAGGGTTTAGATTTTAGAAGTTTAGGGTTTTGGGTTATTAGGTTTAGGGTTTCGAGCTTAGGGCTTAGTGTTTTTAGGGTCTAGCTTTTATGTTTTAGGATTTTTTGTTTTAGGGTTTAGGGTTTTAGGGTTTAAGGTTTAGGGTTTAGGTTTAGGGTTTAGGGTTTAGTGTTTAGGGTTTAGGGTTTAGGGTTTAGGGTTAGGGTTTAGGTGTTTAAGTTTTAGGGTTTGGGTTTTTGGGTTAAGGGTTTAGGGTTTAGGGTTTTGGATTTAGGGTTTACGATTTAGGGCTTAATGTTTAGTGTTTAGCGTTTAGTATCTTGGGTTTAGGGTTTAGGATTTAGGGTTTATGGTTTTGGGTTTAGATTTTAGGGTTTAGGTGTTTAGGTTTTAGGGTTTGGTTTTTAGGGTTTCGGGTTTAAGGTTTAGGGTTTTTATCGCCTAGGGTTTAGGGTGTAGGGTTTAGGGTTTAGTGTTTTTGATTTAGGGCTTAGGGTTTAGGAGTTAGGGCTTTAGGGTTTAGGGTTTAGGTTTTAAGGTTTAAGTTAGGTTTAGGTTTTACGGTTTAAGGTTTAGGGCTTAGCCTTTTTAGGGTCTAGGGTTTAGGGTTTAGTTTTTTAGGGTTTAGGATTTAGGGTTTAGGGTTCAGGTTTAGGGTTTCGTGTTTAGGGTTTAGGGTTTAGGGTTCGGGGTTTAGTGTTTAGGGTTTCGGGTTTAGCGTTTAAGGTTTAGGGTTTAGGTGTTTTGGATTTAGGGTTTACGTTTTTCGGTCTAGGGTTTTGGTTTTAGGGTTTAGGTTTTTTGATTTAGGGTTTAGGCTTTAGGCTTTAGGGTTTAGTGTTTGGTATTTGGGGTTTAGGGTTTAGGAGTTTGGGTTTTTGGTTTAAGGTTTTGGGTTTTGGGTTTTGGGTTTTTGGTTCAGGGTTTTGGGTTAGCGTTTTGGGTTTAGGGTTTAGGTTTTAGGCTTTAAGGTTCAGTGTTTAGGGTATGGGGTTTCAGGTTTTGGATTTAGGGTTTCGGGTTTAGTTTTATGAGGTTTAGGGTTTAAGGTTTAGGGTTTAGGGTTTAGTGTTTTTAATGCCTGGGCTTTAGGGTTTTGGGTTTAGGGCTTATGGTTTGGGACTTAGGGTTTTTACAATCTAGGGTTTAATGTTTAGGGTTTTGGGTTAAGGGTTTTTAGCGCCTAGGGTTTTTTTTTTTTTTGGGTTTAATGTTTAGCATTTTGGATTTAGGGTTTAGGGTTTAAGATTTAAGGTTTTAACGTTTAGGGTTTAGGATTTTGGGTTTAGGCTTTAGGAGTATAGGGTTTTGGGTTATTGGGTTTTGGGTTTTGGGTTTCGGGCTTAGGGCTTTGTGTTTTTAGGGTCTAGGGTTTAGGTTTTAGGATTTTGTGTTTTAGGGTTTAGGGTTTTAGGGTTTAAGGTTTAGGGTTTAGAGTTAGGGTTTAGGGTTTGGTATTTTGGGTTTAGGGTTTAGGGTTTTGGGTTTAAGGTTTAGGTGTTTAGGTTTTAGGGTTTGGGTTTTTGGGTTTAGGGTTTAGGGTTTAGGGTTTTGGATTTAGGGTTTACGATTTGGGGTTTAATGTTTAGTGTTTAGCGTTTAGTATTTTGGGTTTAGGGTTTAGGATTTAGGGTTTAGGGTTTTGGGTTTAGGGTTTAGGGTTTAGGTGTTTAGGTTTTAGGGTTTGGTTTTTAGGGTTTCGGGTTTAAGGTTTAGGGTTTTTAGTGCGTAGGGTTTAGGGTTTAGGGTTTTCGATTTAGGGTTTAGGTTTTAGAAGTTAGGGTTTTAGGGTTTAGGGTTTAGGTTTTAAGGTTTAGGTTAGGTTGAGGTTTTACGGTTTAAGGTTTAGGGCTTAGGGTTTTTAGGGACTAGGGTTTAGGGTTTAGTGTTTTAGGGTTAAGTGTTTTAGGGTTTAGGGTTTGGGGTTTAGGCTTAAGGTTTTGTGTTTCGTGTTTAGGGTTTAGGGTTTAGGGTTTAGGGTTCAGGGTTTAGGATTTAGGGTTTCTGGTTTAGCGTTTAAGGTTTAGGGTTTAGGTGTTTAGGATTTAGGATTTAGGGTTTTGGGTCTAGGGTTTAGGGTTTAGGGTTTTTGGATTTAGGGTGTTCGATTTAGGCTTTTGGAGTTTAGGGTTTAGGGTTTTCGGTTTTAGGTTTATGGTTTATGGTTTACGGTTTAGGGTTTAGGGTTTAGTGTTTAGGATTTATGTTTTTGGGTTTAGGATTTAGGGTTTAGGGTTTAGGTGTTTAAGTTTTAGGGATTAGGTTTTTGTGTTTAGGGTTTAGGGTTTAGGGTTTTAGTGTTTAGGGTTTAGGGTGTTGGGTTTAGGGTTTAGGGTTTAGTATTTTGGGTTCAGGGTTTAGGGTTTAGGGTTTAGGTTTATAGGGTTTAAGATTTAGGTATTCAGGTTTAGGGTTAGGGTTTGGGGTTTAGGGTTTTTAGGGTCTTGGGTTTAGGGTTTAGGGTTTAGGGTATAGGGTTTAGGGTTTAGGTTAGGGTTTAGGGTTAAGTGTTTAGAGTTTTGGCTTTAGGGCTTAGGATTTAGGGTTTAGGGCTTAGAGTTTGGGGTTTAGGTTTTTTTGTTTAGGGTTTAGGTTGTAGGGTTTAGGGTTTAGTGTTTAGTGTTTAGTATTTTTGGTTTAGGGTTTAGGGGTTTGGGTTTAGGGTTTAGGTATTTATGTTTTAGGGTTTGGGTTTTGGGGTTTCGGGTTTAGGGTTTAGGGTTTTTAGCTCCTAGGGTTTGGGGTTTAGGGTTTAGGGCTTTGGATTTGGGGTTTAGGGTTTAGGGGTTTAGGGTTTAGGAGTTTAGGTTTTAAGGCTTAGGTTTTTGGGTTTAAGGTTTAGGGCTTAGGATTTTTTGGGTCTTGGGTTTAAGGTTTAGTGTTTTAGGGTTTAGGGTTTTCGGGTTTATTTTTTAGGGTTTAGGGTTTAGGGTTTATAGTTCAGTGTTTACTGTTTTGGGTCTGGGGTTTTAGGTTTAGGGTTTAGGTGTTTAGGTTTTTGGGTTTATGTTTTTAGGTTTAGCGTTTAGGGTTTAGAGTTTCGGGTTTTGGAATTTGGGTTTAGGGTTTAGGGTTTTAGGTTTAAGGTTTTGGGTTTAGGGTTTATGGCTTAGTATTATGGGTTTAGGGTTTAGTTTTTAGTGTTTAGGTGTTTAGGTTTTAGGGTTTCGGGTTTAAGGTTTAGTGCTTTTAGCGCCTGGGGTTTAGGGTTTAGGGTTTAGGGTTTAGGGTTTTGGATTTAGGGTTTAGGGTGTACGGTATAGGGTTAAGGGTTTAGGATATAGGGTTTAGGCTTTAGGAGTTTAGGTTTAAAGGTTTAGGTTTTAGGGTCTTGGCTTTAGGGCTTAGGATTTTTACGGTCTAGGGTTTAGTGTTTAAGGTTTTGGGTTTTGGGTTCTTAGCGCCTAGTGTTTTGGGTTTAGGGTTTAGGGTTTAGGGTTTTGGATTTAGTGTTTAGGGTTTTAAGGTTTAGGGTTTAGGATTTAGGGTTTAGACTTTAGGAGTTTAGGGTTTTGGGTTATTGGGTTTAGGGTTTTGAGCTTAGGGCTTAGTGTTTTTAGGGTCTAGGGTTTACGTTTTAGGATTTGTTGTTTTAGGGTTTAGGGTTTTAGGGTTTAAGGTTTGGGGTTTAGGTTTAGGGTTTAGGGTTTAGGGTTTAGGGTTTAGGGTTTAGGGTTTAGGTGTTTAGGTTTTAGGGTTTGGGTTTTTGGGTTAAAGGTTTAGGGTTTAGGGTTTTGGATTTAGGGTTTAATGTTTAGTGTTTAGCATTTAGTGTTTTGGGTTTAGGGGTTAGGATTTAGGGTTAAGGGTTTTGGGTTTAGGGTTTAGGATTTAGGTGTTTAGGTTTTAGGGTTTGGTTTTTAGGGTTTCAGGTTTAGGGTTTAGGGTTTTTATCGCCTGGGGTTTAGGGTTTAGGGTTTTTGATTTAGGGTTGAGGGTTTAGGAGTTAGGGCTTTAGGGTTTAGGGTTTAGGTTTTAAGGTTTAAGTTAGGTTTAGGTTTTACGGTTTAAGGTTTAGGGCTTAGCGTTTTTAGGGTCTAGGATTTAGGGTTTAGTGTTTTAGGGTTTAGGATTTTGGGGCTCAGGGTTCAGGTTTAGGGTTTCGTGTTTAGGGTTTAAGGTTTAGGGTTCAGGGTTTAGCGTTTAGGGATTCGGGTTTAGTGTTTAAGGTTTAGGGTTTAGGTGTTTTGGGTTTAGGGTTTAGGTTTTTCGGTCTAGGGTTTTGGGTTTAGTGTTTAGGGTTGTTGGATTTAGGGTTTAGGGTTTAGGCTTTAGGCTTTAGGGTTTAGTGTTTGGTATTTGGGGTTTAGGGTTTAGGAGTTTGGGTTTTAGGTTTAAGGTTTAGGGTTTAGGGTTTAGGGTTTAGGGTTTTAGGTTTAGGGTTTTGGGTTAGTGTTTTGGGTTTAGGGTTTAGGTTTTAGGTTTTTAGGTTTTAGGCTTTTGGGTTTAGGGTTTAGGGTTTTTGATTTAGGGTTTAGGGTTTAGGGTTTTTGATTTAGGGTTTAGGGTTTAGGTTTTAGGGTTTAGGATTTTGGGTTTTAGGGTTTAGGGTTTAGCGTTTACGGTTTTGGGTTTTGGGTTTTTGGGGTCTAGGTTTTAGGGTTTAGGGTTTGGGGTTTAGTGTTTAGGGTTTTGGGTTTTGGGTTTTGGGTTTAGGGTTTACGGTTTAGGTGTTTAAGTTTTTGGGTTTGCGTTTTAGGGTTTAGGGTTTAGGGTTTTGGATTTTGGTTTTAGGGTTTAGGGTTTGAGGTTTGGGTTTTAGTGTTTATAGTTTAGGGTTTAAGGTTTAGGGATTGGGTTAGGGTTCAGTGTTTAGGGTTCAGGGATTAGGGTTTAGGATTTAGGGTTTAAGGTTTCGTGTTTGGGGTTTTAGGGTTTAGGGTTTAGGGTTTTAGGTTTTGGATTTAGGGATTAGGGTTCATGGTTTGGGGTTTTTGGGTTTTGGGTTTAATGTTTAGGGTTTACGGTTTAGAGTTTACTATTTTATGTTTAGGGTTTAGGGTTTAGGGTTTTTGGTTTAAGGTCTAAGGTTTAGGGTTTAGGGTTTACAATTTAGGGTTTTAGGGTTTTAGGGTTTAGGGTTTAGGGTTTAGACTTTGGGGTTTAGGGTTTAGGGTTTTGGGTTTAGGGTTTATGGCTTAGGGTTTAGGGTTCAGGACTTAGGGTTTAGGGTTTATGGTTATAGGGTTTAGGGTTTAGGGTTTCGTGTTTAGGGATTAGGGTTAGGGGTTAGGGTTTATGGTTTAGGGTTTTTAGGGTCAAGCGCTTGGGGTTTAGGGTTTAGGGCTTGGGGTTAAAGTCTAGGGTTTAGGGTTTAGACTTTGGGGTTTAGGTTTTAGGGTTTAGGGTTTCGGGGTTAGGTGTTTATGTTTTACGATTTGGGTTTTAGGGTTAAGGGTTTAGGGTTTGTGGTTTGGGGTTTAGGGTTTTGGATTTAGTGTTTAGGGTTTTAGGGTTTAGGGTTTAGGGTTTTAGGGTTTTAGGGTTTAGGGTTTAGGGTTTAGACTTTGGGGTTTAGGGTTTAGGGTTTTGGGTTTAGGGTTTATGGCTTAGGGTTTAGGGTTCAGGACTTAAGGTTTAGGGTTTATGGTTATAGGGTTTAGGGTTTAGGGTTTTGTGTTTAGGGATTAGGGTTAGGGGTTAGGGTTTATGGTTTAGGGTTTTTAGGGTCAAGCGCTTGGGGTTTAGGGTTTAGGGCTTGGAGTTAAAGTCTAGGGTTTAGGGTTTAGACTTTGGGGTTTAGGTTTTAGGGTTTAGGGTTTCGGGGTTAGGTGTTTATGTTTCAGGGTTTAGGTTTTAGGGTTTAGGGTTTAGGGCTTTGTGGTTTTGGGTTTAAGGTTTTGGATTTAGTGCTTAGGGTTTAGGTTTATAGGGTTTAGGGTTTAGGGTTTCAGGTTTAGGATTTAGGGTTTCGGGTTTAGGTTTATGGGGTTTAGGGTTTAGGGTTTGGAGTTTAGTGTTTAGTGTTTAGTATTTTTGGTTTAGGGTTTAGGAGTTTAGGTTTTAGGCTTTGGGTTTTAGGGTTTCGGGTTTAGGGTTTTGTGTTTTTAATGCACGGGGTTTAGGGTTTAGGGTTTAGGGTTTAGGGTTTATGGTTTAGGGCTTAGGGTTTTTACGGTCTAGGGTTTAGTGTTTAGGGTTTTGGGTTAAGGGTTTTTAGCGCCTAGGGTTTTTGGTTTAGGGTTTTGGGTTTAGGGTTTTGGATTTAGGGTTTAGGGTTTAGGGTTTAAGGTTTTATGGTTTAGGGTTTAGGATTTAGGGTTTAGGCATTAGGAGTTTAGGGTTTTGGGTTATTGTGTTTAGGGTTTTGGGCTTAGGGCTTAGTGTTTTTAGGGTCTAGGGTTTAGGTTTTAGGATTTTGTGTTTTAGGGTTTAGGGTTTTAGGGTTTAAGGTTTAGGGTTTAGAGTTAGGGTTTAGGGTTTGGTATTTAGGGTTTAGGGTTTAAGGTTTGGGGTTTAAGGTTTAGATGTTTAGGTTTTAGGGTTTAGGTTTTTGGGTTTAGGGTTTTGGATTTAGGGTTTACGATTTGGGGTTTAATGTTTAGTGTTTAGCGTTTAGTATTTTGGGTTTAGGGTTTAGGGTTTTGGGTTTAGGGTTTAGGGTTTAGGTATTTAGGTTTTAGGGTTTGGTTTTTAGGGTTTCGATTTTAAGGTTTAGGGTTTTTAGCGCGTAGGGTTTAGGGTTTAGGGTTTTCGATTTAGGGTTTAGGGTTTAGGAGTTAGGGTTTTAGGGTTTAGGGTTTAGGTTTTAAGGTTTAGGTTTGGTTTAGGTTTTACGGGTTAAGGTTTAGGGCTTAGGGTTTTTAGGGACTAGGGTTTTGGGTTTAGTGTTTTAGGGTTTAGGATTTGGGGTTTAGGGTTAAGGTTTAGTGTTTCGTGTTTAGGGTTTAGGGTTTAGGGTTTAGGGTTTACGGTTTAGGATTTAGGGTTTCGGGTTTAGCATTTACGGTTTAGGGTTTAGGTGTTTAGGATTTAGGATTTAGGATTTAGGGTTTTGGTTCTGGGGTTTAGGGTTTAGGGTTTAGGGTTTGAGGTTTGGGTTTTAGTGTTTATAGTTTAGGGTTTAGGGATTAGGGATTGGGTTAGGGTTTAGTGTTTAGGGTTCACGGTTTAGGGTTTAGGATTTAGGGTTTAAGGTTTCATGTTTAGGGTTTAGGGTTTAGGGTTTTGGATTTAGGGATTAGGGTTCAGGGTTTTTGGGTTTTGGGTTTTGGGTTTAAGGTTTTGGGTTTACGCTTTAGTGTTTAGTATTTTATGTTTAGGGTTTACGGTTTAGGGTTTTGGGTTTAAGGTTTAGGGTTTAGGGTTTAGGGCTTAGGTTTTAGGGTTTAGGGTTTTAGGGTTTGGGGTTTAGGGTTTAGACTTTGGGGTTTAGGGTTTAGGGTTTTCTGTTTAGGGTTTATAGCTTAGGGTTTTGGGTTCAGGACTTAGGGTTTAGGGTTTAGGGTTTATGGTTATAGGGTTTAGGGTTTAGGGTTTTGTTTTTAGGGATTAGGGTTAGGGGTTAAGGTTTGTGGTTTTGGGTTTTTAGGGTCAAGCACTTGGGGTTTAGGGTTTAGGGCTTGGGGTTAGGGTCTAGGGTTTAGGGTTTAGTCTTTGGGGTTTAGGTTTTAGGGTTTAGGATTTAGGGTTTAGGGTTTCGGGGTTAGGTGTTTATGTTTTAGGGTTTAGGTTTTAGGGTTAAGGGTTTAGGGCTTGTGGTTTGGGGTTTAGGTTTTGGATTTAGTGTTTAGGGTTTAGGTTTAAAGGGTTTAGGGTTTTAGGTTTAGGATTTAGGGTTTCGAGTTTAGGTTTATGGGGTTTAGGGTTTAAGGTTTAGGGTTTAGGGTTTAGGGTTTAGAGTTTAGTGTTTAGTGTTTAGTATTTTGGGTTTAGGGTTTAGGGTTTAGGAGTTTAGGTTTTAGGCTTTGGGTTTTAGGGTTTCGGGTTTATGGTTTAGTGTTTTTAATGCCTGGGGTTTAGGGTTTAGGGTTTAGGGTTTTGGGTTTAGGGTTTATGGTTTAGGGCTTAGGGTTTTTACGGTCTAGGGTTTAGTGTTTAGGGTTTTGAGCTAAGTGTTTTTAGTGCATAGGGTTTTTGGTTTAGGGTTTAGGGTTTTGGATTTAGGGTTTAGGGTTTAGGGTTTAAGGTTTTATGGTTTAGGGTTTAGGCTTTAGGAGTTTAGGGTTTTGGGTTATTGGGTTTAGGGTTTTGGGCTTAGGGCTTAGTGTTTTTAGGGTCTAGGGTTTAGGTTTTAGGAATTTGTGTTTTAGGGTTTAGGGTTTTTGAGTTTAAGGTTTAGGGTTTGGTATTTAGGGTTTAGGGTTTAAGGTTTAGGTGTTTAGGTTTTAGGGTTTGGGTTTTTGGGTTTGTGGTTTAGGGTTTAGGGTTTTGGATTTAGGGTTTACGATTTGGGGTTTAATGTTTAGTGTTTGGCGTTTAGTATTTTGGGTTTAGGGTTTAGGATTTAGGGTTTAGGGTTTTGGGTTTAGGGTTTAGGGTTTAGGTGTTTAGTTTTTAGTGCATAGGGTTTAGGGTGTAGGGTTTAGGGTGTAGGGTTTAGGGTTTAGGGTTTTCGATTTAGGGTTTAGGGTTTAGGAGTTAGGGTTTTAGGGTTTAGGGTTTAGGTTTTAAGGTTTAGGTTAGGTTGAGGTTTTACGGTTTAAGGTTTAGGGCTTAGGGTTTTTAGGGACTAGGGTTTAGGGTTTAGTGTTTTAGGGTTTAGGGTTTGGGGTTTAGGGTTAAGGTTTCGTGTTTAGTGTTTAGTGTTTAGGGTTTAGGGTTTAGGGTTTAGGGTTTAGGATTTAGGGTTTTGGGTTTAGCGTTTAAGGTTTTGGGTTTAGGTGTTTAGGATTTATGGTTTAGGTTTTTGGGTCTAGGGTTTAGGGTTTAGCGTTTTTTGGATTTAGGGTTTAGGGTTTAGGCTTTTGGGGTTTAGGGTTTAGGGTTTTCGATTTTAGGTTTATGGTTTACGGTTTAGGGTTTAGGGTTTAGTGTTTAAGATTTATGTTTTTGGGTTTAGGATTTAGGGTTTAGGGTTAAGGGGTTTAAGTTTTAGGGTTTAGGTTTTTGCGTTTAGGGTTTAGGGTTCAGGGTTTAGGGTTTAGTGTTTAGCAGTTTGGGTTTAGGGTTTTGGGTTTAGGGTTTAGGTATTCGGCTTTAGGGTTAGAGTTTGGGGTTTAGGGTTTTTAGGGTCCTGGGTTTAGGGTTTGGGGTTTAGGGTTTAGGTTAGGGTTTAGGGTTTAGTGTTTAGGGTTTAGGCTTTTGGGCTTAGGGTTTAGGGTTTAGGGCTTAGAGTTTGGGGTTTAGGTGTTTTTGTTTTAGGGTTTAGGTTTTAGGGTTTAGGGTTTAGGGTTTAGTGTTTAGTGTTTAGTGTTTAGTATTTTGGGTTTAGGGTTTGGGGTTTAGGGTTTAGGTATTTAAGTTTTAGGGTTTGGGTTTTAGGGTTTCGGGTTTAGGGATAGGATTTTTAGCTCCTAGGGTTTAGGGTTTAGGGTTTAGGGCTTTGGATTTTGGGTTTAGGGTTTAGGGGTTTAGGAGTTTTGGTTTTAAGGTTTAGGTTTTTGGGTTTATGGTTTAGGGCTTAGGATTTTTATGGTCTTGGGTTTAGGGTTTAGTGTTTTAGGGTTTAGGGTTTTCGGGTTTATTTTTTAGGGTTTAGGGTTAAGGTTTAGGGTTTAGGGTTTATGGTTCAGTGTTTAGGGTTTAGGGTCCAGGGTTTAGGGTATTGGGTTTAGGGTTTAGGTGTTTAGGTTTTAGGGTTTAGGTGTTTGGATTTAGCATTTACGGTTTAGGGTTTAGGGTTTTGGAATTTGGGTTTAGGGTTTAGGGTTTTAGGTTTAGGATTTAGGGTTTAGGGTTGCGGGCTTAGGGTTTAGGGTTCAAGACTTAGGGTTTAGGGTTTAGGGTTTATGGTTATAGGGTTTAGGGTTTAGGGTTTCGTGTTTAGGGATTAGGGTTGGGCATTAAGTTTTTTGGTCTTGGGTTTTTAGGTTCAAGCGCTTAGGGTCTAGGGTTTAGGGTTTAGGGTTTGGGGTTTGGGTCTGGGGTTTAGGATTTAGGGTTTATGGATTTCAGGTTTAGGTTTTTATGTTTTAGGGTTTAGGTTTTAGGGTTAAGGGTTTGGGGTTTGGGGTTTAGGGTTTGGGGGGTTTTCGTTTTTGGCTTTGTGTTTCGGCTTTAGGTTTATGTCCGGTTTTCGTGGGTTCGGGTGTTAGGTTTAGGCTTTCGGGGTTTGGGGTTTCGTGTTTCTTGGTTTCGGTTTCGGTTTTTCTGGTTCCC
>NW_026651809.1:0-31135 GCF_029873635.1 Malania oleifera | reverse complement strand
ATCTGGTTTAGGGTTTAGGCTTTAGGCTTTAGAGTTAGGGTTTAGGATCTAGTTTTGAGTGTCTACGGTTTAGGGTTTAGGGTTTATGTGTTTAGGTTTTAGGGTTTATGGTTTAGGGCATAGGCTTTAGGGTTTTGGATTTTGGGTTTGGGGTTTTAGGGTTTAGGGTTTAGGGTTTAATATTTAGGGTTTAGGGTTTAGGATTTTGTGTTTAGGGTTAAGGGTTTAGGGTTTGGGGTTTAGGTGTTTAGGTTTTCGGGTTTAGGGTTTAGGGTTTGGGATTAGGGTTTAGTGTTTAGGGTTTAGGGTTTAGGGTTTAGGGTTTAGCGTTTTGGGTTTAGGTGTTTAGGTTTTAGGGTTTAGGTTTTTGGGTTTTGGGTTTAGGGTTTAATGTTTTGGATTTAGGGTTTAGGGTTTAGTGTTTTGTATTTAGTGGTTAGGTTTTTGGTTTTAGGGTTTGAAGTTTAGGGTTTAGGGTTTAGGATTTATGGCTTAGGGTTTAGGGTTTCGGGTTTGGGGTTTTTATGGTTTTAGGGTTTAGGGTTTAGGGTTTAGGGTTTAGGGTTTAGCGTTTTGGGTTTAGGTTTTTAGGTTTTAGGGTTTAGGTTTTTGGGTTTAGGGTTTAGGGTTTAATGTTTTGGATTTAGGGTTTAGGGTTTAGGGTTTAGTGTTTTGTATTTAGTGGTTAGGTTTTTGCTTTTAGGGTTTGAAGTTTAGGGTTTACTGTTTAGGATTTATGGCTTAGGGTTTAGGGTTTAGGGTTTAGGGTTTTTATAGTGTATGGTTTAGGGTTTAGGGTTTAGGTTTTTGGTTTTAGGGTTTAGGCTTTAGAGTTAAGGTTTAGGATCTAGTTTTGAGTGTCTACGGTTTAGGGTTTAGGGTTTATGTGTTTAGGTTTTAGGGTTTATGGTTTAGGGCATAGGCTTTAGGGTTTTGGATTTTGGGTTTGGGGTTTTAGGGTTTAGGGTTTAGGGTTAGGGTTTAGGGTTTAATATTTAGGGTTTAGGGTTTAGGATTTTGTGTTTAGGGTTAAGGGTTTAAGGTTTGGGGTTTAGGTGTTTAGGTTTTAGGGTTTTGGGTTAAGGGTTTGGGATTAGGGTTTAGTGTTTAGGGTTTAGGGTTTAGGGTTTAGGGTTTAGCGTTTTGGGTTTAGGTGCTTAGGTTTTAGGGTTTAAGTTTTTGGGTTTAGGGTTTAGGGTTTAATGTTTTGGATTTAGGGTTTAGGGTTTAGTGTTTTGTATTTAGTTGTTAGGTTTTTGGTTTTAGGGTTTGAAGTTTAGGGTTTAGGGTTTTGGATTTATGCTTAGGGTTTAGTTTTTATGGTTTATGGTTTAGGGTTTAGGCTGTAGGTTTTTTAGGGTCTTGGGTGGAGGGCTTAGGATTTAGTGTTTAGGGTTTAGGGTTTAGAGTTTTGGATTTAGGGTTTAGGGTTTACGATTTTGGGTTTTAGGGTTTAGGGTTTAGGGTTTAGGTGTTTATGTTTCACGGTTTAGGTTTTAAGGTTTGGGGTTTAGGGTTTTGGGTTTTGGGTTTTGGATTTAGGGTTTAGGGTTTACGATTTAGGGTTTTAGGGTTTAGGGTTTAGGGTTTAGGTGTTTATATTTCACGGTTTAGGTTTTAAGGTTTGGGGTTTTGGGTTTTGGGTTTTGGGTTTTGGATTTAGGGTTTAAGGTTTTGGGTTTTGTGTTTTAGCATTTATGGTTTGGGGTCTAGGGTTTAGGGATTAGGGTTTAAGTGTTTAGGTTTTAGGGTTTAGGTTTTATGGTCCAGGGTTTAAGGTTTATGCTTTAGTGTTTTAGGGTTTAAAGTTTTAGTGTTTAGAGTTTAGGGCCTAGGGTTAGGGTTTAGGGTTTATTGTTTAGGGTTTAGGGGTTAGGTGTCTAGGTTTTAGGGTTGAGGGTTTAGGGTTTAGGGTTTAGGTTTTTTTGGTTTAGGGTTTAGGGTTTAGGGTTTAAGGTTTAGTATTTCCTATTTAGGGTTTAGGGTTTAGGGATTTGTGTTTTGGGTTTAGAGTGTAGGATTTAGGTGTTTAGTTTTTAGGGTTTTGGGTTTATGGTTTAGGGTTTAGGCTATACGGTTTTTAGGGTCTACGATGTAGGGGTTAGGATTTAGGGTTCTGGGTTTAGGGTTTAGAGTTTTGGACTTAGTGTCTGGGGTTTACGATTTACGGTTTTTTGGGTTTAGGGTTAGGGTTTAGGGTTTATTATTTAGGATTTTGGGTTTAGGGTTAAGGGTTTAGGTGTTTAGGTTTTAGGGTTTAGGGTTTAGGGTTTGGGATTAGGGTTTAGTGTTTATGGCTTAGGGTTTAGGGCTTAGGGTTTAGGGTTAGGGTTTAGGGTTTAATATTTAGGGTTTAGGTTTTAGGATTTTGGGTTTAGGGTTAAGGGTTTAGGGTTTAGGGTTTAGGGTTTAGGGTTTAGTGTTTGGGGTTTAAGGTTTAAGTTTTTGGATTTTGGGTTTAGGGTTTAGGGTTTAGGGTTAAGTGTTTCGTATTTACGGTTTAGGGTTTAGGGTTTAGGGTTTAGGGTTTAGGGTTTAGGGTTTAGGGTTATTGGGTTTGGGGTTTAGGGTTTGAGGTTTAGGTTTTATGGTTGGGGCCAGGGTTTGGGGTTAGGGTTTTGGGTTTTTGGTTTAGGGTTTTTAGGGTCGAGGGTTTAGGGTTTAGGCTTTATAGTTTAGGGTATATGATTTGGGGTTAGGGTTTAGGGTTTAGTCTTTAGGGTTTTGGGTTTTGGGTTTTGGGTTTTGGGTTTTTGATTTAGGGTCTAGGGTTTAGGGTTTAGTGTTTAGGGTTTAGGGTTTAGGGTTTAGGGTTTTGGATTTAGGGTATAGGGCTTACGATTTAGGGTTTTAGAGTTTAGGGTTTAGGGTTTAGGGTTTATGGATTAGGGTTTAGGGTTTAGGTATTAGGGTTTGTGCTTTATGTTCTAGGGTTTAGGGTTTATGGTTTAGTGCTTTTGGGTTGAGCGTTTTAGTGTTTAGGGTTTTGGGTTTAGGGTTTGGGGTTAGGGTTTAGGGAATAGTGTTTAGGGTTTGGGGTTCAGATGTTTTGATTTTAGTGTTTAGGTTTTGGGGTTTTGTGTTTAGGGTTTAGGGTTTAGGGTTTTACGGTCTAGGGTTTAAGGTTTAGTGTTTAGTATTTAGGGTTTGGGGTGTAACGTTTGTGTGTTTAGGTTTTACGGTTTAGGGATTAGGGTTTATTGTTTAGGCTGTAGGGTTTTTAGGGTCTAGGGTTTAGGGTTTAGGATTTAGGGTTTACGGTTTAGGGTTTAGAGTTTGGGATTTAGGGTTTTGGGTTTACGATTTAGGGTTTTAGGGTTTAGGGTTTAGGGTTTAGGGTTTTTTGTTTAGGGTTTAGGGCTTAGGTTTTTCTGTTTTAAGGTTTAGGTTTTATGGTTTAGAGTTAGGGTTTACGGTTTAGGGTTTTTAGGGCTTGGGGTTTAGGTTTTAGGTTTTAGTGTTTTTGGGTTTAGGGTTTTGGGGTTTAGGATTTAGGGTTTATGGTTATGGTTTAGGGTTTGGGTTTTTGGGTTTAGGGTTTAGGGTTTAGGATTTAGGGTTTACGGTTTAGGGTTTAGAGTTTTGGATTTAGGGTTTAGGGTTTACGATTTAGGGTTTTAGGGTTTAGGGTTTAGGGTTTAGGGTTTTTTGTTTAGGGTTTAGGGCTTAGGTTTTTCTGTTTTAAGGTTTAGGTTTTATGGTTTAGGGTTAGGGTTTACAGTTTAGGGTTTTTAGGGCATGGGGTTTAGGTTTTAGGTTTTAGTGTTTTTGGGTTTAGGGTTTTGGGGTTTAGGATTTAGGGTTTATGGTTATGGTTTAGGGTTTGGGTTTACGTTTTATGGTTTAGGTTTTTGGGTTTAGAGTTTAGGGTTTTTGGTTTAGGGTTTAGGGCTTTGGTTTTTTGGTTTTAAAGTTTAGGTTTTAAGGTTTAGGGTTTAGGCTTTTGGGTTTAGGATTTTCGATTTATTGTTTTTGGTTTAGGTTTTTAGGTTTTGGGGTTTAGGGTTTAGGGTTTGTGGTTTAGGGTTTAGTGTTTAACATTTCAGGCTTAGGGTTTAGGGTCTAGGATTTTTGGTTTAGGGTTTTTTGTTTAGGGTTTGGGTGTTTTGATTTTAGGGTTTAGGGTTTAGGGTTTTTATGGTGTATGGTTTAAGGTTTAGGGTTTAGGGTTTTAGTTTTAGGGTTTAGGCTTTAGAGTTAGGGTTTAGGATCTAGTTTTGAGTGTCTACGGTTTAGGGTTTACGGTTTATGTGTTTAGGTTTTAGGGTTTATGGTTTAGGGCATAGGCTTTAGGGTTTTGGATTTCGGGTTTGGGGTTTTAGGGTTTAGGGTTTAGGGTTTAGGGTTAGGGTTTAGGGTTTAATATTTAGGGTTTAGGGTTTAGGATTTTTGGTTTAGGGTTAGGGGTTTAGGGTTTAGGGTTTAGGTGTTTAGGTTTTAGGGTTTAGGGTTTAGGGTTTGGGATTAGGGTTTAGTGTTTAGGGTTTAGGGTTTAGCGTTTTGGGTTTAGGTGTTTAGGTTTTAGGGTTTAGGTTTTTGGGTTTAAGGTTTAATGTTTTGGATTTAGGGTTTAGGGTTTAGGGTTTAGTGTTTTGTATTTAGTGGTTTGGTTTTTGGTTTTTGGGTTTGAAGTTTAGGGTTTAGGGTTTAGGATTTATGGCTTAGAGTTTTGTTTTTATGGTTTATGGTTTAGGGTTTAGGCTGTAGGGTTTTTAGGGTCTAGGGTGTAGGGCTTAGGATTTAGTGTTTAGGGTTTAGGGTTTAGAGTTTTGGATTTAGGGTTTAGGGTTTACGATTTAGGGTTTTAGGGTTTAGGTGTTTATGTTTCGAGGCTTAGGTTTTAAGGTTTGGGGTTTAGGGTTGAGGGTTTTGGGTTTTGAGTTTTGGATTTAGGGTTTAGGGTTTAGGGTTTAGGGTTTTAGCATTTAGGGTTTGGGGTCTAGGTTTTAGGGATTCGAGTTTAGGTGTTTAGGTTTTAGGGTTTAGGTTTTATGGTCCGGGGTTTAAGGTTTATGCTTTAGTGTTTTAGGGTTTAAAGTTTTAGTGTTTAGGGTTTAGGGCTTAGGGTTAGGGTTTAGGGTTTATTGTTTAGGGTTTAGGGTTTAGGGTTTAGGGTTTTGGGGTTAGGTGTTTAGGTTTTAGGGTTTAGGTTTTAGGGTTGAGGGTTGAGGGTTTTGGGTTTAGGGTTTAGGGTTTAGGTTTTTTTGGTTTAGGGCTTAGGATTTAAGGTTTAGCATTTCGTATTTAGGGTTTAGGGTTTAGGGATTTGTGTTTTGGGTTTAGAGTGTAGGATTTAGGTGTTTAGTTTTTAGGGTTTTAGGTTTATGGTTTAGGGTTTAGGCTGTAGGGTTTTTAGGGTCTACGGTGTAGGGGTTAGGATTTAGGGTTTTGGGTTTCGGGTTTAGAGTTTTGGACTTAGTGTCTCGGGTTTACAATTTACGATTTTTTGGATTTAGGGTTTAGGGTTTAGGGTTTAGTGTTTTGTATTTAGTGGTTAGGTTTTTGGTTTTTGGGTTTGAAGTTTAGGATTTAGGGTTTAGGATTTATGGCTTAGAGTTTTGTTTTTATGGTTTATGGTTTAGGGTTTAGGCTGTAGGGTTTTTAGGTTCTAGGGTGTAGGACTTAGGATTTAGTGTTTAGGGTTTAGGGTTTAGTGTTTTGGATTTAGGGTTTAGGGTTTACGATTTAGGGTTTTAGGGTTTAGGGTTTAGGGTTTAGGTGTTTATGTTTCGAGGCTTAGGTTTTAAGGTTTGGGGTTTAGGGTTGAGGGTTTTGGGTTTTGAGTTTTGGATTTAGGGTTTAGGGTTTAGGGTTTAGGGTTTTAGCATTTAGGGTTTGGGGTCTAGGTTTTCGGGATTCGAGTTTAGGTGTTTAGGTTTTAGGGTTTAGGTTTTATGGTCCGGGGTTTAAGGTTTATGCTTTAGTGTTTTAGGGTTTAAAGTTTTTGTGTTTAGGGTTTAGGGCTTAGGGTTAGGGTTTAGGGTTTATTGTTTAGGGTTTAGGGTTTAGGGTTTAGGGTTTAGGGTTTAGGGTTTTGGGGTTAGGTGTTTACGTTTTAGGGTTTAGGTTTTAGGGTTGAGGGTTTAAGGTTTTGGGTTTAGGGTTTAGGGTTTAGGTTTTTTTGGTTTAGGGCTTAGGGTTTAAGGTTTAGTATTTCGTATTTAGGGTTTAGGGTTTAGGGATTTGTGTTTTGGGTTTAGAGTGTAGGATTTAGGTGTTTAGTTTTTAGGGTTTTAGGTTTATGGTTTAGGGTTTAGGCTGTAGGGTTTTTAGGGTCTACGGTGTAGGGGTTAGGATTTAGGGTTTTGGGTTTAGGGTTTAGAGTTTTGGACTTAGTGTTTCGGGTTTACGATTTACGATTTTTTGGATTTAGGGTTTAGGGTTTAGGGTTTAGGGTTTTGTATTTAGTGGTTAGGTTTTTGGTTTTTGGGTTTGAAGTTTAGGATTTAGGGTTTAGGATTTATGGCTTAGAGTTTTGTTTTTATGGTTTATGGTTTAGGGTTTAGGCTGTAGGGTTTTTAGGGTCTAGGGTGTAGGGTTTAGGATTTAGTGTTTTGGGTTTAGGGTTTAGAGTTTTGGATTTAGGGTTTAGGGTTTACGATTTAGGGTTTTAGGGTTTAGGGTTTAGGGTTTAGGGTTTAGGTGTTTATGTTTCGAGGCTTAGGTTTTAAGGTTTGGGGTTTAGGGTTGAGGGTTTTGGGTTTTGAGTTTTGGATTTAGGGTTTAGGGTTTAGGGTTTAGGGTTTTAGCATTTAGGGTTTGGGGTCTAGGTTTTAGGGATTCGAGTTTAGGTGTTTAGGTTTTCGGGTTTAGGTTTTATGGTCCGGGGTTTAAGGCTTATGCTTTAGTGTTTTAGGGTTTAAAGTTTTAGTGTTTAGGGTTTAGGGCTTAGGGTTAGGGTTTAGGGTTTATTCTTTAGGGTTTAGGGTTTAGGGTTTAGGGTTTAGGGTTTTGGGGTTAGGTGTTTAGGTTTTAGGGTTTAGGTTTTAGGGTTGAGGGTTGAGGGTTTTGGGTTTAGGGTTGAGGGTTTAGGTTTTTTTGGTTTAGGGTTTAGGGTTTAAGGTTTAGTATTTCGTATTTAGGGTTTAGGGTTTAGGGATTTGTGTTTTGGGTTTAGAGTGTAGGATTTAGGTGTTTAGTTTTTAGGGTTTTGGGTTTATGGTTTAGGGTTTAGGCTGTAGGGTTTTTAGGGTCTACGGTGTAGGGGTTAGGATTTAGGGTTTTGGGTTTAGGGTTTAGAGTTTTGGACTAAGTGTTTCGGGTTTACGATTTACGGTTTTTTGGGTTTAGGGTTTAGGGTTAGTGTTTAGGGTTTAATATTTAGGGTTTATGTTTTAGGATTTTGGGTTTAGAGTTAAGGGTTTAGGGTTTAGGGTTTAGGTGTTTAGGTTTTAGGGTTTAGGGTTTAGGGTTTGGGATTAGGGTTTAGTGTTTAGGGTTTAGGGTTTAGGGTTTAGGGTTTAGGGTTTAACGTTTTGGGTTTAGGTGTTTAGGTTTTAGGGTTTAGGTTTTTGTGTTTAGGGTTTAGGGTTTGGGGTTTAGGGTTGAATGTTTTTTATTTAGGTTTTAGGGTTTAGTGTTTGGTATTTAGGGTTTAGGTTTTTGGGTTTAGGGTTTAAGGTTTAGGGTTTAGGGTTTATGGCTTAGGGTTTAGGGTTTAGGTTTTATGGTTTATAGTTTTGGGTTATAGGGTTTGGGGTTTAGGGTTTCGAGTTTAGGGTTTATGGTTGGGGCTTGGGTTCGGGGTTAGGGTTTAGGGTTTTTTGGGTCTAGGGTTTAGGTTTTAGGGTTTATGGTTTAGGGTTTAGGGTTTGGGGTTAGGATTTAGGGTTTTGGGTTTGGGGTTTTTGATTTAGGGTCTAGGGTTTAGGGTTTTGGATTTTGGGTTTAGGGTTTAGGGTTTGTGCATTTAGGATTTAGGGTTTAGGGTTTGCGGATTATGGTTTAGGTGTTTAGGTTTTATCATTTAGGTTTTATGGTCTAGGGTTTAGGGTTTATGCTTTGGTGTTTTAGGGTTTAGGGTTTTAGTGTTTAGGGCTTAGGGCTTTGGGTTAGGGTTTTGGGTTTAGTGTTTAGGGTTTACGGTCTAGGGTTTAGGGTTTAGGGTTTAGGTGTTTAGGTTTTAGGGTTTAGGTTTTAGGGTTTAGGGTTTAGGGTTTAGAGTTTAGTTTTTTGGGGTTTAGGGTTTAGGGTTTTGGGATTTGGGTTTTGGGTTTAGAGTGTATGATTTAGGTGTTTAGTTTTTAGGGTTTGGGGTTTATATTTTAGGGTTCAGGCTGTAGGGTTTTTAGGGTCTACGGTGTAGGGGTTAGGATTTAGGGTTTTGGGTTTAGGGTTTAGAGTTTTGGACTTAGTGTTTCGGGTTTACGATTTACGATTTTTTGGGATTAGGGTTTAGGATTAGGGTTTAGGGTTTAAGATTTAGGGTTTAAGTTTTAGGATTTTGGGTTTACGATTAAGGGTTTAGGTATTTAGGTTTTAGGGTTTAGGGTTTAAGGTTTGGGATTAGGGTTTAGTGTTTAGGGTTTAGGTCTTAGGGTTCGTGTTTAGGGTTTAATATTTAGGGTTTATGTTTTAGGATTTTGGGTTTAGAGTTAAGGGTTTAGGGTTTAGGGTTTAGGTGTTTAGGTTTTAGGGTTTAGGGTTTAGGGTTTGGGATTAGGGTTTAGGGTTTAGGGTTTAGAGTTTAACATTTTGGGTTTAGGTGTTTAGGTTTTAGGGTTTAGGTTTTTGTGTTTAGGGTTTAGGGTTTGGGGTTTAGGGTTTAATGTTTTTGATTTAGGTTTTAGGGTTTAGGGTTTAGGGTTTAGGGTTTAGTGTTTGGTATTTAGGGTTTAGGTTTTTGGGTTTAGGGTTTAGGGTTTAGGGTTTAGGGTTTATGGCTTAGGGTTTAGTGTTTAGGTTTTATGGTTTAGGGTTTTGGGTTATAGGGTTTGGGGTTTAGGGTTTCGAGTTTAGTGTTTATGGTTGGGGCTAGGGTTCGGGGTTAGGGTTTAGGGTTTTTTGGGTCTAGGGTTTAGGTTTTAGGGTTTAGGGTTTGGGGTTAGGATTTAGGGTTTTGGGTTTGCGGTTTTTGATTTAGGGTCTAGGGTTTAGGGTTTTGGATTTTGGGTTTAGGGTTTAGGGTTTGTGCATTTAGGATTTAGGGTTTAGGGTTTGCGGATTATGGTTTAGGTTTTATGGTCTAAGGTTTAGGGTTTATGCTTTGGTGTTTTAGGGTTTAGGGTTTTAGTGTTTAGGGCTTAGGGCTTTGGGTTAGGGTTTTGGGTTTAGTGTTTAGGGTTTACGGTCTAGGGTTTAGGGTTTAGGGTTTAGGTGTTTAGGTTTTAGGGTTTAGGGTTTAGGGTTTAGAGTTTAGTTTTTTGGGGTTTAGGGTTTAGGGTTTAGGGATTTGGGTTTTGGGTTTAGAGTGTATGATTTAGGTGTTTAGTTTTTAGGGTTTGGGGTTTATGGTTTAGGGTTCAGGCTGTAGGGTTTTTAGTGTCTAGGGTGTAGGGCTTATGATTTAGGGGTTAGGGTTTAGGGTTTAGAGTTTTGGATTTAGGGTTTAGTGTTTACGATTTAGGGTTTTAGGGTTTAGGGTTTAGGGTTTAGGGTTTTGGTGTATAGGTTTCAAGGTTTAGGTTTTAATGTTTAGGGTTTAGGGTTTAGGGTTTTGGGTTTTTTGTTTTGGATTTAGGGTTTAGGGTTTAGGGTTTTAGCACTTAGGGTTTGGGGTTTAGGGCTTAGGGATTAGGGTTTAGTGTTTAGGTTTTAGGGTTTAGGGCATAGGGTTAGGGTTTAGGGTTTAGTGTTTAGGGTTTAGGTTTAGGGTTTAGGGTTTAGGGTTTAAGTGTTTACGTTTTAGGGTTTAGGTTTTAGGGTTTAGGGTTAGGGTTTTGGGTTTTGTGTTTAGGGTTTAGGTTTTTGTGATTTAGGGTTTAGGGTTTAGGGTTTAGGGTTTAAGGTTTAGTGTTCTGTATTTAGGGTTTAGGGTTTAGGGATTTGGGTTTTGGGTTTGGAGTGTAGGATTTTGGTGTTTAGTTTTTAGGGTTTAGGGTTTAGGCTGTAGGGTTTTTAGGGTCTAGGGTGTGGGGCTTAGGATTTAGGGTTTAGAGTTTTGGATTTAGGGTTTAGGGTTTACGATTTAGGGTTTTAGGGTTTTGGGTTTAGGGTTTAGGGTTTAGGTGTTTAGGTTTCAAGGTTTAGGTTTTAAGGTTTAGGGTTTTTGGTTTTCGATTTTGGGTTTTGAGTTTTCGATTTAGGGTTTAGCATTTTGGGTTTAGGGTTCTGAGTTTTAGCATTTAAGGTTTGGAGTTTAGGGTTTAGGGATTAGGGTTTAGGTGTTTAGGTTCTAGGATTTACGTCTTATGGTCTAGGGTTTACGGTTTATGGCTTAGTGTTTTAGGGTTTAGGGTTTTTGTGTTTAGGGTTTAGGGTTTAGGGTTAGGGTTTAGGACTTAGGGTTTAGGGTTTAGGGTTTAGGGTTTAGGGTTTAGATGTTTAAGTTTTAGAGTTTAGGGTTTGGGATTTAAGGTTTAGGGTTTAGGGTTTAGGGTTTTATTATTTAGGGTTTAGGGTTTAGGGATTATGGTTTAGTGTTTAGTATTTAGGGTTTAGGGTTTAGGGTGTAGGGTTTAGGCATTTAGGTTTTTGAGTTTACGGTTTAGGGTTTAGCCTGTAGGGTTTTTAGGGTCTAGGGTTTAGGGTTTAGGATTTAGGGTATTGGGTTTAGAGTTTAGAGTTTTTGATTTAGGGTTTAGGGTTTATGTTTTTTGGTTTTAGTTTTTAGGGTTTAGGTGTTTATGTTTTATGGTTTAGGTTTCAGTGTTTTGGGTTTAGGGTTTAGTGTTTATGGTTTAGGGTTTAGGGTTATAGGGTTTGTGGTTTTGGGTTTTGGGTTTAGGGTTTATGATTGGGGCTCGGGTTTGGGGTTAGGGTTTTGGTTTTAGGGTTTTGGGTTTTTAGGGTCTAGGGTTTAGGGTTTAAGGTTTAGGGTTTAGTATTTACAATTTAGGGTTTACGGTTTAGGGTTTTGGGTGTAGGGTTTGGGGTTTAGGGTTTAGGGTTTAGGTTTTTTGATTTAGGATCTAGGGTTCAGGGTTTAGGGTTTTGGATTTTGGGTTATAGGTTTTTGATTTAGGGTTTAGGGTTTAGGGTTTAGGGTTTAGGGTTTTAGTGTTTTGTTTTTAGGGTTTAGGGTTTAGGGTAGGGTTTAGGGTTTAGTGTTTAGGGTTTAGGGTTTAGGGTTTAGGGTTTAGGGTTTACGATTTAGGTGTTTAGGTTTTAGGGTTTAGGGTTTGGGGTTTAGGGTTTAGGGTTTTGGGTTTAGGGTTTTAGGGTTTAGGGTTTGGGGTTCAAGGTTTAAGGTTTAGTGTTTAGTATTTAGAGTTTAGGTTGTAAAGATTTGGGTTTGAGGTTTAGGGTGTAGGGTTTAGGCGCTTAGGTTTTAGGATTTAGGGTTTAGGGTTTAGGCTGTAGGGTTTTTAGGGTCTAGGGTTTTGGGTTTAAGATTTGGGGTTTGGGGTTTGGGGTTTAGTGTTTTTTATTTTGGGTTTAGGGTTTAGGATTTTGGGTTTTAGGGTTTAGGTTTATGGTTTAGGGTTTAGGTGTTTATGTTTTAAGGTTTAGGTTTTTGGGTTTTGGGTTTAGGGTTTAGGGTTTTTAGGGCCTGGGGTTTAGGATTTAGGGTTTAGTATTTTAGGGTTTAGGGTTTAGGGTTTAGGGTTATAGGGTTACGGGTTTAGGGTTTATGGTTGGGGCTAGGGTTTGGGGTTAGGGTTTAGGTTTTAGGGTTTAGGGTTTTTAGGTTCTAAGGTTTAGGGTTTAGGTTTTATGGTTTAGGGTTTTGGCTTTGGGGTTAGTGTTTAGGGTTTAGGGTTTAGTATTTACGGTTTGGGGTTTAGGGTTTAGGGTTTAGGGTTTAAGGTTTGGGTTTTAGGGTTTTGGATTTAGGATCTAGGGTTTAGGGTTTTGGGTTTTTGATTTATGGTTTAGGGTTTAGGGTTTTAGCACTCTAGGTTTAGGGTTTATGGTTTAGTGTTTTAGGGTTTAGGGTTTTAGTGTTTAGGGTTTAGGGTTTAGAGTTAGCGTTTAAGGTTTAGTGTTTAAGGTTTAAGGTTTAGGGTTTAGGATTTAGGGTTTATGGTTTAGGTTTTTAGTTTTTAGGGTTTTGGTTTTAGGGTTTAGGGTTTAGGGTTTAGAGTTTAAGGTTTTGTGTTTAGTATTTAGGATTTAGGGTTTATGGTTTTGGGTTTAGGGCTTTGGGTGTAGGGTTTAGGTGTTTAGGTTTTTGGGTTTGGTGTTTAGGCTGTAGGGTTTTAAGGTCTGGGGTCTAGTGTTTAGGATTTAGGGTTTGGGGTCTCAAGTTTAGTGTTTTGGATTTTGGGTTTTTGGGTTTAGGGTTTAGGGTTTAGTGTTTTGGGTTCGGGTGTTTTGGTTTTAAGGTTTAGGTTTTCGGGTGTTGGGTTTTGGGTATTTGATTTTGGGTTTATGGTTTAGGGATTTGGGTTTTAGCGTTTAGGGTTTGGGGTTTAGGGTTTAGGGATTAGGGTTTAGGTTTTTAGGTTTTAAGGTTTAGGTTTTATGGTCTAGGATTTAGGGTTTATGGTTTTGTGTTTTTAGGTTTAGGGTTTTTTTTTTTTTTTTTAGGGTTTCGGGTTTAGGGTTAGGGTTTAGTGTTTAGACTTAAGGGTTTAGGGTTTAGGTGTTTAGGTTTTAGGGTTTAAGTTTTAGGGTTTAGGGTTTAGGGTTTGGGATTAGTGTTTAGTGTTTAGGTTTTAGGGTTTAGCATTTTGGGTTTAGGTGTTTAGGTTTTTGGGTTTAGGTTTTTGGATTTAGGGTTTACGATTTGGGGTTTAGGGTTTAAGGTTTTGGATTTAGGGTTTAGAGTTTAGGGTTTACGGTTTGCTGTTTGGTATTTTGGGTTTAGGGTTTAATGTTTAGGGTTTAAGGTTTAGGGCTTTGGGTTTAGGGTTTAGGGTTTAGGGTTATAGGGTTCAGGCTGTAGGGTTTTTATGGTGTAGGGTTTAGGTTTTAGGATTTAGGGTCTAGGATTTGTAGTTTTCGATTTAGGGTTTGGGGGTTGACGATTTAGGGTTTTAGGGTTTAGGGTTTAGGGTTTAGGTGTTTAGGTTTTAAGGTTTAGGCTTTAGGGTTTAGGGTTTAGGGTTTTTGGGTTTTGGGTATTTGATTTATGGTTTAAGGTTTGGGGTTTTTGGTTTAGGGATTATGGTATAGCTGTTTTGGTTTTAAGGTTTAGGTTTTATGGTCTAGGGTTTAGGGTTTATGGTTTAGTGTTTTAGGGTTTGCGGGTTTGTGTTTAGGGGTTTAGGGTTTTTGTTTTTAGGGTTTAGGGTTTAGGGTTAGGGTTAAGGGTTTAGGGTTAAGGTTTTTAGGTTTTTGGGTTTAGGGTTTAGGGTTTAGGATTAGGGTTTAGTGTTTAGGCTTTAGGGTGTAGCATTTTTGGTTTAGGTGTTTAGGTTTTAAGGTTTAGGTTTTTGGGTTTAGGGTTTAGGGTTTGAGGTTTAGGGTTTAAGCTTTGGGATTTAAGGTTTAGGGTTTAGGGTTTAGGGTTTAGTGTTTGGTATTTTGGGTTTTGTGTTTTGGGTTTAGGGTTTAAGGTTTAGGGTTTCGGGTTTTGGGCTTAAGGTTTAGGATTTAGGGTTTCGGGTTTAGGGTTTTAGGGTTATAGGGTTTGGGGTTTAGGGTTTGGGGTTTGGGTTTATGGTTGTGTCTAGGGTTTGGGATTTGGGCTTAGGGTTTTTAGGGTCTAGGGTTTAGGGCTTAGGGTTTAGGGTTTAGAGTTTAGGGTTTAGGGTTTAGGGTTTAGGGTTTTAGTGTTTAGGGTTTGGGGTTTTGGGATTAGGGATTAGTGTTTAAGTGTTTAGGTTTTAAGGTCTAGGTTTTATAGTTTAGGATTTTGGGTTTATGGTTTAGTGTTTTAAGGTTTAGGGTTTTTGTGTTTAAGGTTTAGGGTTAAGGGTTTTAGGTTAAGGTCTTTAGGTTTTAGGGTTTAGGGTTTAGGGTCATGGGGTTTGGTGTTTTGGGTTTTGGGTTTAGGGTTTATGGTTGGGGCTGGGGTTTGGGGTTACGGTTTAGGTTTTAGAGTTTAGGGTTTTTAGGGTCTAGGGTTTGGCATTTAGGGTTTATGGTTTAGGGTTTGGGGTTTGGGGTTAGGGTTTAGGGTTTAGGGTTTAGAGTTTGGGTTTTAAAGTTTAGGGTTTAGGGTTTTGGATTTAGGGTCTAGGGTTTAGGGTTTAGGGTTTAGGGTTTTAGATTTACGGTGTAGGGTTTTGGTTTTAGGGTTTTTGGTTTTGGGTTTTGGGTTTTTGATTTAGGGTTTAGGGTTTAGGATTTAGGGTTTTAGCGTTTTGGGTTTAGGGTTTAGGGTTTAGGGTTTTGGGTTTTGGGTTTTGGGTTTTTCATTTAGGGTTTAGGGTTTAGGGTTTTAGCATTTTGGGTTTAGGGTTTAGGGTTTTGGGATTAGGGTTTAGGTGTTTAGGTTTTAAGGTTTAGGACTTATGGTCTAGGGTTTAGGGTTTACAGTTTAGGGATAAGGGTTTAGGTGTTTAGGTTTTAGAGTTTAGGTTTTAGGGTTTAGGTTTTAGTGTTTAGGGTTGAGGGTTTAGGGTTTAGGGTCTTAGGGTTTAGGTTTTAATGTTTAGTGTTTAGCATTTTGGGTTTATGGTTTAGGGATTTGGGTTTAGGGTTTAGGGTGTAGGGTTTAGGTGTTTTTGTTTTAGGGTTTGGGCTTTAGCGTTTAGGCTTTAGGCTATAGGCTTTTTAGGGGCTAGGGTTTAGGGTTTGGGATTTTGGATTTGGGGTTTAGGGTTTAGAGTTTTTGATTTAGGGTTTAGGGTTTACGATTTAGGGTTTTAGGGTTTAGGGTTTAGGGTTTAGTGTTTAGATGTTTATCTTTTTAGGTTTTGGTTTTAGGGTTTAGGGTTTGGGGTTTAGGGTTTTAAGGGCCTGGGATTTAGGGTTTAGGGTTTAGTGTTTTAGGGTTTAGGGTTTAGGGTCTAGGGTTTAGTGTTTAAGGTTATAAAGTTTGGGGTTTGGGGGTTTGGGGTTTATGGTTTAGGCTAGGGTTTGGGGTTAGGGTTTACGGTTTAGGGTGTAGGGTTTTTAGGGTGTAGGGTTTTGGGTTTTGGGTTTATGGTTTAGGGATTAGGGTTTAGGTTTTAGTATTTACGATTTAGGTTTTAGGGTTTAGGGTTTAGGGCTTAGGGTTTAGGGTTTAGGGTTTAGGTTTTGGATTTAGGGTCTAAGGTTTAGGGTTTTAGGTTTTGGGTTTCTGGTTTTTGATTTAGGGTTTAGGATTTAGGGTTTTGGGTTTAGTGTTCGGTATTTATGGTTTAGGGTTTTGGGTTCAGTGTTTGGGGTTTAGGGCTTAGGGTTTATGATTTAGGGTTTAGGTTTTAGGGCTTAAGGTTATAGGGTTTGGGGGTTAGGGTTTCGGGTTTGGGGTTTATGGTTGGGCCTACGGTTTGGGGTTAGGGTTTGGGTTTTAGGGTTTTACATTTTTAGGGTGTATGGTTTAGGTTTTAGGGTTTATTGTTTAGGATTTAGGGTTTGGGGATAGGGTTTCGGAGTTAGGGTTTAGGGTTTTGGATTTAGGCTCTAAGGTTTAGGGTTTACGGTTTAGGGTTTTGGGTTTTGGGATTTTGATTTAGTCTTTAGGGTTTAGGGTTTTAGCGTTTAGGGTTTAGGGTTTAGGGTTTAGAGATTTGGGTTTAGGTGCGTAGGTTTTAAAGTTTAGGTTTTATGGTGTAGGGTTTAAGGTTTATGGTTTAGTGTTTTGGGGTTTAGGGTTAGGGTTTACTGTTTTTGTGTTTAGGGTTTGGGGTTTAGGGTTTAGGGTTTAGGATTTAGGGTTTAGGTGTTTAGGTTTTAGGGTTTAGGGTTTCGTGTTTTAGGGTTTAGGGTTTACGGTTTATGGCTAAGTGTTTAGCCTTTAGGGTTTAGGGTTTAGGGTGTAGGGTTTAGGTGTTTAGGTTTTAGGGTTAAAGGTTTAGCGTTTAGGGTTTAGACTGTAGGGTTTTTAGGGTCTAGGGTTTTGGGTTTAGGATTTAGGATTTGGGGCTTAGGGTTTGGAGTTTTGGATTTAGGGTTTAGGGTTTATGATTTAGGGTTTAGGGTTTAAAGTTTAGGGTTTAGGTGTTTATGTTTTAAGGTTTTGGCTTTAGGGTTTAGGGTTTGAGGTTTAGGGTTTTTGGGGCCTAGGATTTAGGGTTTAGGGTTTAGTGTTTTTGTGTTTAGTGTTTAGGGTCTAGGGTTTAGTGTTTAGGGTTATAGGGGTTGGGGTTAGGGGTTTAGGGTTTGTGGTTGGGACTAGGGTTTGGGGTTAGTGTTTACGATTTATGGTTTAGGGTTTTTAAGGTCTTGGGTTTAGGGTTTAGGGTTTAGGGTTTATGGTTTATGGTTTAGGGTTTAGGGTTTTGGGTTTTGGGTTTTGGATTTAGGGTCTACGGTTTAGGGTTTAGGGTTTAGGGTTTAGGTCTTTGGGTTTTTGATTTACGGTTTAGGATTTAGGGTTTAGGGTTTAGTGTTTGGTGTTTAGGGTTTTGGGTTTTGGGTTTAGGGCCTAGGGTTTATGATTTAGGGTTTAGGGTTATAGGGTTTGGCGTTTAGGGTTTGGGGTTTATGGTTGGGGCTATGGTTTGGGATTAGGGTTTAGGGTTTAGGATTTACGGTTTACGATTTAGGGTTTTAGGGTTTAGGGTTTAGGGTTTAAGGTTTAGTGTTTAGTATTTAGGGTTTAAGGTTTAGTGTTTCATGTTTAGCGTTTGGGGTTTAGGGATTTGGGTTTAAGGTTTAGGGTGTAGGGTGTGGGTGTTTAGGTTTTAGGGTTTAGTATTTTAGGGTTAGGGTTTAGATTCTAGGGTTTTTAGTGTCTAGGGATTAGGGTTTAGGATTTAGGGTTTAGGGTCTAGGGTTTAGAGTTTGGATTTGGGGTTCAGGGGTTACGATTTAGAGTTTTAGAGTTTAGGGTTTTGGATTTAGTGTTTAGGGTTTAGGTGTTTAGGTTTTAAGGTTTAGATTGTATGGTTTAGGGTTTAGGGTCTAGCGTTTTGGGTTTTGGGTATTTGATTTAGAGTTTAGTGTTTTAGCGTTTAGGGTTTGGGGTTTAGGGTTTATGGATTAGGGTTTAGGTGTTTAGGTTTTAAGGTTTAGGTTTTGTGGTCTAGGGTTTAGGGTTTATGGTTTAGTGTTTTAGGGTTTAGGGTTTTTGTGTTTAGGGTTTAGGATTTAGGGTTTGGGTTTAGGGTTTAGTGTTTAGGGTTTAGGGTTTAGGCGTTTAGGTTTTAGGGTTTAGGTTTTAGGGTTTAGGGTTTAGTGTTTAGGGTTTAGGGTTTAGGATTTATGGTTTATGGTTTTAGGGTTTAGGGTTTAGGGTTTAAGGTTTAGTGGTTAGTATATATGGTTTAGGGTTTAGGGTTTAGGGTGTAGGGTTTACGTGTTTAGGTTTTAGGGTTTAGGGATGAGGGTTTAGGGTTTAGGTTGTCGGGTTTTTAGGGTCTAGGGTTTAGGGTTTAGGATTTAGGGTTTAGGGTTTACAATTTAGGGTTTTAGGGTTTAGGGTTAAAGTTTATGGTTTAGGTGTTTATGGTTTAAGGTTTTGGTTTTAGGGTTTAGGGTTTAGGGGTTAGGATTTTTAGGGCCTACGGTTTAGGGATTAGGCTTTAGTGTTTTAGGGTTTAGGGTTTAGGGTTTATGGTTAGGGTTTATCATTTTGTGTTCAGGGTTTAGGGTTTAGGGTTTAAGGTTTAGGGTTTAGCGTTTAGGGTTTAGGGTTTATGGTTTAGTGTTTAGGGTTTAGGGTTTGAGGTTTAGGAGTTTAGGTTTTGGGGTTTTGGGTTTAGGGTTATAGGGTTTAGGGTTATAGTGTTTGGGGTTTAGGTTTTATGGTTAGGGCTAGGGTTTGGGGTTAGGGTTTAGGGTTTAGTGTTTAGGGTTTTTAGGTGTAGGGTTTAGGTTTTAGGGTTTATGGTTTAGGGTTTAGGGTTTGGTGTTAGGGTTTAGGGTTTAGGGTTTAGGGTTTAGGGTTTTGGATTTAGGGTCTAGGGTTTAAGGTCTAGGGTTTAGGGTTTTGAGTTTTGGACTTTGGATTTTTGATTTTGGGTTTAGGGTTTAGGGTTTAGGGTTTTAGCGTTTAGGTTTTAGGGTTTATGGTTTTGGGATTAGGGTTTAGGTGTTTAGTTTTTGAGGTTTAGGTTTTATGGTCTAGGGTTTAGGGTTTATGGTTTAGTGTTTTTGGGTTTAGGGTTTAGGGTTTAGGGTTAGCGTTTAGGGTTTTGTGTTTACGATTTAGGGTTTAGGGTTTACGGTTTAGGTGTTTAGGTTTTAGGGTTTAAGTTTCAAGGTTTAGGGTTTAGGGTTTAGGGTTTAGGGTTTAAGGTTTAAGGTTTAGGGTTTAGTATTTAGTATTTAGGGTTTAGGGTTGTGGGTTTATGATTTTGAGTTTAGGGTTTAACGTTTAGGGCATAGGGCTTGGGGCTTAGGGTTTATGGTTTAGGCTTTAGGGTTTACGGTTTAGGGTTATAGGGTTTTGGGTTTAGGGTTTCGGGTTTAGGGTTTAGGGTTTGGGGTTGGGATTTAGGGTTTAGGGTTTAAGGTTTTGTATTTAGTGTTTAGGGTTTTAGGGTTTAGGGTTTAGGGTTTAGGGTTTAGGGTTTAGGGTTTAGGGTTTTTGGTTTAGGTGTTTAGGTTTTAAAGTTTATGTTTTAGGGTTTAGGGTTTAGGGTTTCTAGGGTCTAAGGTTTAGGGTTTAGGGTTTATGGTTTTGGAATGAGGGTTTGGGGTTTAGGGTTTAGGGTTTAGTGTTTGGTATTTTGGGTTTTGGGTTTTGGGCTTAGGTTTTAGGGATTAGGGCTTAGGGATTAGGGCTTAGGGCTTAGGGTTTAGAGTTTAAGGTTTAGGGTTTAGTCTTTAAGGTCTATGGTTATAGGGTTTAGGATTTTGGATTTTGGGTTTAGGGTTATGGTTGGGGTAAGGGTTTGGGGTTAGGGTTTAGGGTTTTAAGGGTCTAGGGTTTAGGGTTTAGGGTTCAGGTTCTATGGTTTTTATGGTGTATGAATTAGGGTTTAGGGTTTTGGGTTCAGGGTTTAGAGTTAAGGTTTAGGGTTTAGGGTTTAGTGTTTAGGGTTTAGGGTTTAGGTGTTTAGGTTTTAGGCTTTATGTTTTACGGTTTAGGGTTTATGGTTTAGGGCATACGGTTTATGGTTTTGGATTTAGGGTTTAGGGTTTAGGGTTTAGGGTATCAGGGTTTTGGGTTTAGGGTTTAGGGTTTATTGTTTAGTGTTAGGGTTTAGGCTTTAGTATTTAGGGTTTATGGTTTAGGTTTTAGGGTTTAGAGTAGGGTTTAGGGTTTAGGTGTTTAGGTTTTAGGGTTTAGGGGTTATGGTGTAGGGTTTAGGGTTTGGGATTAGGGTTTAGGGTTTGGGGTTTGGGGTTTAGGGTTTAGGGTTTTGCATTAGGGTTTAGGGTTTAGGGTTTAGGGTTTTGGATTTGTGGTTTAGGGTTTAGGGTTTAGGGTTTAGGGTTTTAGGGTTTAGGGTATAGGGTTTGGGTTTAGAGTTTTGTGTTTAGGGGCTTAGGGTTTAGGGTTTAAGGTTTAGGGTTTAGGGTTTAGGACTTTGGGTTTAGGGTTTAGGTGTTTAGGCTTTAGGGTTTAGGGTTTTGGATTTTTGGTTTAGGGTTTAGGGTTTAGGGTTTTGTGTTTAAGGTTTTGGGTTTATAGTTTAGGTGCTTAGGTTTTAGGGTTTAGGCTTTGGAATTTAGAGTTTTTATGTTCTAGGGTTTAGGGTTTAGGGTTTATGATTTAAGGTTTAGGGTTTAGATTTAGGGTTTTAGGGTTTGGTGTTTAGGGCTTAGGGTTTAGGGTTTCGGGTTTAGGTATTATGTGTTTAGGTTTTAGGGTTTATGTTTAACGTTTTAGGGGCTAGGGTTTAGGGTTTAGGGTATAGGGTTTAGTGTTTGGTGTTTAGGGTTTTGGGTTTTGGGTTTAGGATTTAAAGTTTAGGGTTTGGGGATTAGGGCTTAGGGTTTTGGGTTTAAGGTTTTGTGGTTAGGGTCTAGGGTTATAGGGTTTAGGGTTTTAGGGTTTAGGGTTTAGGGTTCTTAGGGTCTAGGGTTTAGGATTTAGTGTTTAGGGTATTGGGTTTTGGGTTTTAGGTATTGGGTTTGGGTTTAGGGTTTCTTGTTTAGGGTTTAGGGCTTAGGGTTTAGGGTTTAGGGTTTAGGGTTTAGGGTTTAGGGTTTAGGGTTTAGGGTTTAGGGTTTAGGGTTTAGGTGTTTATGGTTTAGGGTTCAGGGTTTTGGATTTAGGGTTTAGGGGTCATGGTTTAGGGTTTAGGGTTTAGTATTTAGTGTTTAGTATTTAGGGTTTAGCGTTTAGGGTTTTGGGTCGTGTGTTTAAGGTTTTGGGTTTGTGGTTTAGGTGTTTAGGTATTAGGGTTTAGGTATTAGGGTTTAGGCTTTGGAGTTTAGGGTTTTTATGTTCTAGGGATTAGGGTTTAGGATTTAGGGTTTAGGGTTTAATTTTTAGGGTTTAGGGTTTAGGTTTTAATTTCTAGGGTTTAGGGTTTAATTTTTAGGGTTTAGGGTTTAGGGTTTCGGGTTTAGGGTTTATGTGTATAGATTTTAGGGTTTATGTTTTACGGTTTAGGGTTTAGGGTTTAGTGTTTATGGTTTTTGGGTTTAGGATTTTGGGTTTGGGGTTAGGATTTAGGTTTTAGTACTTAAGATTTATGGCTTAGGGTTTAGGGTTTAGGGTTTTAGGTTTTTGAGATTAAGTTTTAGGGTTCAAGGTTTAGGTTTTAGGATTTGGGGTTTGGGGTTTACGGTTTTGGTTTAGGGTTTATGGTTTAGGGTTTAGGGTTTAGGGTTTAGTCTTTTGGGTTTAGTTGTTTCGGTTTTAGTGTTTAGGTTTTAGGCTTTAGGGTTTATGGTTTAGGGTTTAGGGTTTAGGGTTCTGGTTTTAGGTTTTAAGGTTTAGGGTTTACGGTTTTAGGGTTTAGGGTTTACGGTTAAGGTTTATGGTTTGGGGTTTGGGGTTTAGTGTTTAGTGTTTAGGGTTTAGGGTTTAGGGTTTAGGGTTTACGGATTTGGGTTTAGGTGTTTAGGTTTTAGGGCTTACGTTTTAGGGTTTAGGGTTTAGGGTTTTGGATTTAGGGTGTATGGTTTTGGGTTTACGATTTAAGGTTTAGTATTTAGTATTTAGTGTTTAGGGTTTTGGGTTTAGGGTTTTGAGTTTAGGGTTTAACGTTTAGGGCTTAAGGCTTTGGGCTTAGGGTTTATGGTTTAGGGTTTAGGGTTTTGGGTTATAGGGTTTAGGGTTTAGGGTTTCGGGTTTAGGGTTTATGGTTTGGGGTTAGGGTTTGGGGTTAGGGTTAAGGGTTAAAAGTTCAGGGTTTAGGGTGTAGGGTTTTGTAATTAGGGTTTAGGGTTTAGGGTTTAGGGTTTTGGGTTTAGGGATTAGTGTTTAGCGTTTAGGGTGTAGGTGTTTAGGTTTTAAGGTTTAGGTTTTAGGGTTTAGGGTTTAGGGTTTTTAGCGTCTAAGGTTTTGGGTTTAGGGGTTAAGGTTTTAGGGTTTTGGGTTTTGGATTTAAAGTTTAGGGTTTAGGGTTTAGTGCTTGTTATTTAGGGTTTAAAGTTTTGGGTTTAGGGTTTAGGGTTTTGGTGTTTAGGTTTTAGGACTTATGTTTTAGGGTTTAGGGTTTAGGGTTTTGGATTTAGGGTTTAGCGTTTAAGGTTTACAGTTTAGGGTTTAGTATTTAGTATTTAGGGTTTAGGGTTTTGAGTTTAGGGTTTAACGTTTAGGGTTTAAGGCCTAGGGCTTAGGGTTTATGGTTTAGGGTTTAGGGCTTAGTGTTTATGGTTTAGGGTTTAGAGTTTAGGGTTTAGGGTTTGTGGTTTAGTGCTTGGTATTTAGGGTTTAAAGTTTAGGGTTTAGGGTTTAGGGTTTTGGGGTTTTGGTGTTTAGGTTTTAGCGCTTACATTTTAGGATTGAGGTTTTAGGGTTTTAAGTTTAGGGTTTTGGATTTATGGTTCGGGGTTTAGGGTTTGCTGTTTGTGGTTTAGTATTTAGTATTTATGGTTTTGGGTTTTGGGTTTAGGGTTTTGAGTTTAGGGTTTAACGATTAGGGTTTAAGGCCTAGGGCTTAGGGTTTATGGTTTAGGGTTTAGGGTTTAGGGTTTAGGGTTATAGGGTTTAAGGTTGAGAGTTTCAGGTTTAGGGTTTATGGTTTCGGGTTAGGGTTTGGGGTTAGGGTTATGGGTTTAGGGTTCAGGATTTAGGGTTTAGGGTTTAGGATTTTAGGGTTTAGTGTTTAAGGTTTGGGGTTTAGGGATTTGGGTTTAGCGTTTAGGGTGTAGGTGTTTAGGTTTTAAGGTTTAGGTTTTAGAGTTTAGGGTTATAGGGTTTGGGGTTTATGGTTTCGAGTTTAGGGTTTATGGTTTAGGTTAGGGTTTGAGGTTAGGGTTTTGGGTTTAGGGTTTAGGGTTTTTAGGGTCTACGGTTTAGGGTTTAGGGTTTAATATTTAGGGTTTACGGTATGGGGTTAGGGTTTAGGGTTTAGGGTTTAGTCTCTAGGATTTTGGGTTTTTGGTTTTGGGTTTAGTGTTTAGGGTTTAGGGTTTAGGGTTTTGGGATTAGGGTATAGGGTTTGGGGTCAGGGGTTTAGTGTTTAGGTTTTAGGGTTTAGGGTTTTGGATTTAGGGTTTGGGGTTTAGAGTTTAGGGTTTTAGGGTTTAGGGTTTAACGTTTAGGGTTTAGGGTTTAGGGATTAGGGTTTTGGTGTGTAGGTTTTATGGTTTAGGGTTTCGAGTTTTGGGTTTTTGAGGTTGTAGGGTTTTGGGTTTTTTGTTTAGTGTTTAAGGGTTTTGGGTTTTGTGGTTTAACGTTTAAGGTGTAGGGTTAGGGTTTAGGGCTTTGAGTTTAGTGTTTAGGGTTTGGGTTTTAGCATTTAAGGTTTAGGGTTTAGGTATTTAGGCTTTAGTGTTTAGGTTTTAAGATTAGGGTTCGGGGTTTAGGGTTTGGGGTTTAGGGTTTTATTTTTAGGGTCTAGTGCTTAGGATTTAGGGTTTAGGGTTTAGGATTTTTAAGGTCTAGGGTTTAGGGTTTAGAGTATAGGGTTTGGGGTTTAAGGTTTAGGGTTTGGGGTTAGGGTTCAGTGTTTAGGGTTTAGGGTTTAGGGTTTAGGGTTTAGGGTTTTGGGTTTAGGTGTTTCGGTTTTAGAGTTTAGGTTTTAGGGTTTGGGGTTTAGAGTTTAGGGTTTAGGGTTTAGGTTCTGCTTTTGGGGTTTAGGGTTTATTGTTTAGGGTTTTAGGGTTTTGGGTTTAGGGTTTAGGGTTTAGGGTTTAGGGTTTAGGGTTTAGGGTTTAGGGTTTAGCGTTTTTAGGGTCTAGGGCTTAGGATTTAGGGTTTAGGGCATAGGATTTAGGGTCTAATGTTTAGGGTTTATAGTTTAGGGTTTGGGGTTTAAGGTTTTGTGTTTAGGGTTTGGGGTTAGGGTTCAGTGTTTTCGATTTAGGGTCTAGGTTTTAGGGTTTAGGGTTTTGGGTTTTGGGTTTAGGTTTTTAGGTTTTAGGGTTTAGGTTTTAAGCTTTAGGGTTTAGGGTTTAGGGTTTAGGTTCTGCATTTTGGGTTTAGGGTTTATTGTTGAGGGTTTTAGGGTTTATGGTTTAGGGTTTAGCATTTAGGGTTTAGGGTTTAGGATTTAGGGTTTAGTGTTTTGGGTTTAGGGTTTTGGTGTTTAGGTTTTAGGGTTTAGGGTTTAGGGTTTAACGTTCAGGGTTTAGGGCTTAGGGCTTAATGTTTATGGTTTAGGGTTGTAGGGTTGTTGGGTTTTGGTTTTTAGGTTTCGAGTTTAGGAGTTTAGGGTTTAGGGTTAGTGTTTAGGGTTTAAGGGTTTAGGGTTTAGGGTTTAGGGTTTAGGGTTTCGGGATTAGGGTTTTCGGTTTGGGGTTTAGGTGTTCAGGGTTTAGGGTTTTGGGTTTAGGGTTTAGGGTTTAGGTGTTTATGTTTTGTGGTTTAAGTTCTAGGGTTTAGGGTTTCCAGTTTAGGGTTTTTAGGGTTTTTAGGGTCTAGGGTTTAGGGTTTAGGGTTTAGGGTTTAGGGTTTTGGGTTTTGGGTTTTGGGTTTTGGATTTAGCGTTTTGGGTTTAGGGTTTATGGTTTAGTGTTTTTTTTTTACGGTTTAGGGTTTTAGATTTACGGTTAAAGTTTAGGCTTTGGGGTTTAGGGCTTATGGTCTAGGGGTTAGGGTTATAGGGTTTGGGGATTCAACTTTCGGGTTTAGGGTTTAAGGTTGAGGTTAAGATTTGGGGTTAGGGTTTATTGTTTAGGGTTTAGGGTTTTTAGGGGCTAGGGTTTATGGTTTAGTGTTTTAGGGTTTAGGGTTTTACGGCTTAGCATTTAGGGTTTAAGGTTAGGATTTGGAGCTTAGGGTTTAGGGTTTAAGGTTTAGATTTTTAGGTTTTAGTGTTTCGGTTTTTGGATTTAAGGTTTAGTGCTTAGGGTTTAGGATTTAAGGTTTAGGGTTTTATGGTTTAGGTTTTAGGGTTTAGGGTTTTTAGGGTCTAGGGTTTAGGTTTTAGGGTTTAGGGTTTTTCGGGTCTAGGGTTTAGGGTTTAGGGTTTAGGGTTTGGGGTTTAGGGTTTAGTGTTTAGCGTTTGGGATTAGTGTTTAGTGTTTAGGGTTTAGGGTTTAGGGTTTAGGGTTTAGGGTTTTGGGTTTAGGTGTTTAGGTTTTAGGGTTTAGGTTTTAGGGTTTAGGGTTTAGGGTTTTTTGGTTTAGGGTTTAAGGTTCATTTAGGATTAGTTTTTATTTTTTGTTAGGGTTTAGGGTTTAGGGTTTAGGATTTAGGGTTTAGGGGTTTTGGTTTAGGTGTTTGGGTTTTAGGTTTAGGTTTTAAGGTTTTAAGTCTAGGGTTTAGGGTTTGTTTTAGAGTTTGGGTTAGGGGCTAGGGATTTGTTGTAGGTTTAGGGTTCCGGGTTTTGGTTAGTTTGGGTTTACGTGGTTTAGTTTAGATAGGGTTAGGGTTTAGGGTTTAGTAGGGTTAGGGTTCAATTAGGGGTTTTTTTTTTTCGGGTTTATATTTTGATTTAGGATTTTGGGTTTATGGATTTTATATGTTTAAGGTTTTTTGGTTGGTTTTAGTTAGGGTTTAGCGGTTTTGGGTCCATTTGGGTTTAGGGTGTTTAGGGTTTTAGGGTCGTTTAGTTTAGGGTTTGGTTAGGGTTTTGTTAGTAGTTTGTTTAGGTGTTTTTCGAGGGTTTAGGTTAGGGTTTAGGGGCTAGGATTTGTGGTTTAGGATTTAGGGTTTCGGGTTTAGGGTTTGGGGTTTGGGGTTACGATTTGGGGTTAGGGTTTAGGGTTTAGTGTTTTGACTTAGGGCTTAGGGCTTTGGGCTTAGGGTTTAGGGTTTAGGGTTTAGGGTTTAGAGTTTAGGGTTATAGGGTTTAATGTTTAGGGTTTCGGGTTTAGGGTTTAGGGTTTGGGGTTAAGGTTTGGGGTTAGGGTTTAGGGTTTAGATTTTAGGATTTAGGGTTTAGGGATTTTGGTTTTGTACTTAGGGTTTAGGGTTTAGGGTTTTAGGGTTTAGTGTTTAGGGTTTAGGTTTTAGGGTTTAGTGTTTAGGGTTTAGGTTTTAGGGATTAGTGTTTAGGGTTTAGCGTTTCTAGGGTCTTGGGTGTCTGGTTTAGGGTTTAGGATTTTGGGTTTAGATGTTTTTGTTTTAGTGTTTAGGTTTTAGGGTTTAAAGTTTAGGGTTTTATGGTTTAGGGTTGACGGTTTAGGTTTAGGGTTTAGGGTTTTCTGTTTAGTGTTTAGGATTTAGGGTTTAGGGTTTAGGTTCAGGGTTTAGGTATTTAGGTTTTAGAGTTTACGTTTTAGGTTTTAGGATTTAGGGTTTAGGGTTTAGGGTTTAGGGTTTAGAGTTTTGGATTTAGGGTTTAGGGTTTACGATTTAGGGTTTTAGGGTTTAGGGTTTAGGGTTTAGGTGTTTATGTTTCGAGGCTTAGGTTTTAAGGTTTGGGGTTTAGGGTTGAGGGTTTTGGGTTTTGAGTTTTGGATTTAGGGTTTAGGGTTTAGGGTTTAGGGTTTTAGCATTTAGGGTTTGGGGTCTAGGTTTTAGGGATTCGAGTTTAGGTGTTTAGGTTTTAGGGTTTAGGTTTTATGGTCCGGGGTTTAAGGTTTATGCTTTAGTGTTTTAGGGTTTGAAGTTTTAGTGTTTAGGGTTTAGGGCTTAGGGTTAGGGTTTAGGGTTTATTGTTTAGGGTTTAGGGTTTAGGGTTTAGGGTTTAGGGTTTAGGGTTTAGGGTTTGGGGTTAGGTGTTTAGGTTTTAGGGTTTAGGTTTTAGGGTTTAGGGTTTAGGGTTTTTGGTTTAGGGTTAGGGTTTAGGTTTTTTTGGTTTAGGGCTTAGGGTTTAAGGTTTAGTATTTCGTATTTAGGGTTTAGGGTTTAGGGATTTGTGTTTTGGGTTTAGAGTGTAGGATTTAGGTGTTTAGTTTTTAGGGTTTTAGGTTTATGGTTTAGGGTTTAGGCTGTAGGGTTTTTAGGGTCTACGGTGTAGGGGTTAGGATTTAGGGTTTTGGGTTTAGGGTTTAGAGTTTTGGACTTAGTGTTTCGGGTTTACGATTTACGATATTTTGGATTTAGGGTTTAGGGTTTAGGGTTTAGTGTTTTGTATTTAGTGGTTAGGTTTTTGGTTTTTGGGTTTGAAGTTTAGGATTTAGGGTTTAGGATTTATGGGTTAGAGTTTTGTTTTTATGGTTTATGGTTTAGGGTTTAGGCTGTAGGGTTTTTAGGGTCTAGGGTGTAGGGCTTAGGATTTAGTGTTTAGGGTTTAGGGTTTAGAGTTTTGGATTTAGGGTTTAGGGTTTACGATTTAGGGTTTTAGGGTTTAGGGTTTAGGGTTTAGGTGTTTATGTTTCGAGGCTTAGGTTTTAAGGTTTGGGGTTTAGGGTTGAGGGTTTTGGGTTTTGAGTTTTGGATTTAGGGTTTAGGGTTTAGGGTTTAGGGTTTTAGCATTTACGGTTTGGGGTCTAGGTTTTAGGGATTCGAGTTTAGGTGTTTAGGTTTTAGGGTTTAGGTTTTATGGTCCGGGGTTTAAGGCTTATGCTTTAGTGTTTTAGGGTTTAAAGTTTTAGTGTTTAGGGTTTAGGGCTTAGGGTTAGAGTTTAGGGTTTATTGTTTAGGGTTTAGGGTTTAGGGTTTAGGGTTTAGGGTTTAGGGTTTTGGGGTTAGGTGTTTAGGTTTTAGGGTTTAGGTTTTAGGGTTGAGGGTTGAGGGTTTTGGGTTTAGGGTTTAGGGTTTAGGTTTTTTTGGTTTAGGGCTTAGGGTTTAAGGTTTAGTATTTCGTATTTAGGGTTTAGGGTTTAGGGATTTGTGTTTTGGGTTTAGAGTGTAGGATTTAGGTGTTTAGTTTTTAGGGTTTTAGGTTTATGGTTTAGGGTTTAGGCTGTAGGGTTTTTAGGGTCTACGGTGTAGGGGTTAGGATTTAGGGTTTTGGGTTTAGGGTTTAGGGTTTAGAGTTTTGGACTAAGTGTTTCGGGTTTACGATTTACGGTTTTTTGGGTTTAGGGTTTAGGGTTAGTGTTTAGGGTTTAATATTTAGGGTTTATGTTTTAGGATTTTGGGTTTAGAGTTTAGGGTTTAGGGTTTAGGGTTTAGGGTTTAGGTGTTTAGGTTTTAGGGTTTAGGGTTTAGGGTTTGGGATTAGGGTTTAGTGTTTAGAGTTTAGGGTTTAGGGTTTAGGGTTTAGAGTTTAACGTTTTGGGTTTAGGTGTTTAGGTTTTAGGGTTTAGGTTTTTGTGTTTAGGGTTTAGGGTTTGGGGTTTAGGGTTGAATGTTTTTTATTTAGGTTTTAGGGTTTAGTGTTTGGTATTTAGGGTTTATGGTTTTTGGGTTTAGGGTTTAAGGTTTAGGGTTTAGGGTTTAGGGTTTAGGGTTTAGGGTTCATGATTTAGGGTTATAGGGTTTGGGGTTTAGGGTTTCGGGTTTAGGGTTTATGGTTGGGGCTAGGGTTTGAGGCTAGGGTTTAGGGTTTTTTGGGTCTAGGGTTTAGGTTTTAGGGTTTATGGTTTAGGGTTTAGGGTTTGGGGTTAGGATTTAGGGTTTTGGGTTTGGGGTGTTTGATTTAGGGTCTAGGGTTTAGGGTTTTGGATTTTGGGTTTAGGGTTTAGGGTTTGTGCATTTAGGATTTAGGGTTTAGGGTTTGCGGATTATGGTTTAGGTGTTTAGGTTTTATCATTTAGGTTTTATGGTCTAGGGTTTAGGGTTTATGCTTTGGTGTTTTAGGGTTTAGGGTTTTAGTGTTTAGGGCTTAGGGCTTTGGGTTAGGGTTTTGGGTTTAGTGTTTAGGGTTTACGGTCTAGGGTTTAGGGTTTAGGGTTTAGGTGTTTAGGTTTTAGGGTTTAGGGTTTAGTGTTTAGAGTTTAGTTTTTTGGGGTTTAGGGTTTAGGGTTTAGGGATTTGGGTTTTGGGTTTAGAGTGTATGATTTAGGTGTTTAGTTTTTAGGGTTTGGGGTTTATGGTTTAGGGTTCAGGCTGTAGGGTTTTTAGGGTCTACGGTGTAGGGGTTAGGATTTAGGGTTTTGGGTTTAGGGTTTAGAGTTTTGGACTTAGTGTTTCGGGTTTACGATTTACGATTTTTTGGGTTTAGGGTTTAGGATTAGGGTTTAGGGTTTAAGATTTAGGGTTTAAGTTTTAGGATTTTGGGTTTACGATTAAGGGTTTAGGTATTTAGGATTTAGGGTTTAGGGTTTAAGGTTTGGGATTAGGGTTTAATATTTAGGGTTTATGTTTTAGGATTTTATGGTTTAGGGTTGACGGTTTAGGTTTAGGGTTTAGGGTTTTCTGTTTAGTGTTTAGGATTTAGGGTTTAGGGTTTAGGTTCAGGGTTTAGGTGTTTAGGTTTTAGAGTTTACGTTTTAGGTTTTAGGATTTAGGGTTTAGGGTTTAGGGTTTATGGTTTTGGGTTTAGTATTTAGTATTTAAGGTTTAGGGTTTCGGTTTTAGGGTTTTGAGTTTTGGGTTTAACAATTAGGGTTTAGGGCTTAGGGCTTTGGGTTTATGGTTTAGGGTTTAGGGTTTTGAGTTTAAGGTTTAGGGTTTAGGGTTTTGGGTTTTGGGTTTAGGGTTTAGGATTTTGGGTTTAGGGTTTCGAGTTTAGGGTTTAAGGTTTTGGGTTATGGTTTGGGGTTAGGCCTTTTGGTTTAGGGTTTTGAGTTTTGGGCTTAACCTCTAGGGTTTAGGGCCTAGGGCTTAGGGTTTATGGTTTGGGGTTTAGGGTTTAGAGTTTTGGGTTATAGGGTTTAGGGTTTAGGGTTTCGGGTTTAGGGTTTAGGGTTTAAGGTTTAGTGTTTTGTTTTTACGGTTTAGGGTTTTAGGTTTACTATTTAATGTTTTGGCTTTGGGGTTTAGGGCTTAGGGTTTAGAGGTTTGGGTTATCGGGTTTGGGGTTTCGGCTTTCACGTTTAGGGTTTATGGTTGGGGTTAGGATTTGGGGTTAGGGTTTATTGTTTAGGGTTTAGGGTTTTTTAGGGTCTAGGGTTTATGGTTTAGTGGTTAGGGTTTAGGGTTTTATGGTTTAGCATTTAGGTTTAGGGTTAGGGTTTGGAGCTTAGGGTTTAGGGTTTAGGGTTTAGATTTTTAGGTGTTTGTGTTTTTGTTTTTGATTTAAGTTTAGGGTTTAGGGTTAGGATTTAGGGTTTAGGGTTTAGGGTTTAGGTTTAGGGTTTAGGGTTTGGGGTTTAGGGGTTTAGGTTTTTGGATTCATGGTTTAGGGTTTAGTGCTTAGGGTTTTGGGTTTAGGTTTTGGGTTTTGGAGTTTAGGTTTTAGTGTTTAGGTTTTAGGCTTTAGGCTTTAGGCTTTAGGGTTTAGGGTTTTAAGGTTTGGGGTTTAAGGTTTAGGTTTAGGGTTTAGTGTTTGGTGTTTAGGCTTTAGTGTTTTGGATTAGGGTTTAGGGTTTAGGGTTTTTAGGTTTTAGGGTTTACGTTTTAGGTTTTAGGATTTAGGGTTTAGGGTTTCTGATTTAGGGTTTAGGGTTTAGGGTTTGTGGTTTAGGGTTTAATATTTAGTATTTAGGGTTTAGGGTTTTGGGTTTAGGGTTTTGAGTTTAGGGTTTATGGCTTAGGGCTTAGGGTTTATGGTTTAGAGTTTAGGGTTTAAAGTTTAGGGTTTAGGGTTTGGGGTTTTGGATTTAGGGTTTAGGGTTTAGGGTTTAGGATTTGGGGTTAAGGTTTGGGGTTAGGATTTAGGGTTTTGACATAGGGCTTAGGGCTTAGGGTTTATGGTTTAGGGTTTAGGGTTTAGAGTTTAGGGTTTTTAGGGTTTAGGGTTTAGGGTTAGGTTTTTTAGGGTGTGGTTTGAGGGCTTTTAGAATTTTTTTTGATTTAGGAGTAACGCCGTCTTGGGGATGTGATTTAGGTTTTGTGATTTTGCGCGGTTTCGGCTTTAGGGTTAGGGGTTTTAGGGTTTAGGGTGTAGCGTTAGGATTTAGCATAGTGTTAGGGTTTAGGGGTTTGTGGGCGGTCTAGGGTTGCTTTGGGTTTTAGTCTTTAGGATTTTGGGTTTACGATTTTTTGCGTTTTTTACGGGTTTTATTAGTTTAGGTTTTATGCTTTAGGGTTTAGGGTTTAGGGTTAAGGTGTGGGTTTATGGTTTTGGTGTTTAATGTTTAGGGAAGATTCTAGGGTTTATTGGGTCTTTAGGGTTTAGGTTTAGGGTTTACTTTTAAGGTTTTCGGATAAGTGTTTTTTTAGTGTTTAGGTTTTAGTGTTTTTTACGGTTTTAGGTTTTTAGGATTTGGGTTAGGGTTTGGGTTTAGGGTTTCGGGGTTTGGGTTTAGGGTTGGGGTTATGGTTGGGGTTAGGGTTGTTTGGTTAGTGTTTTTGAGTTTAGGGCTTATCGTTAGGGTTAGGGCCTAGGGCTTAGAGAGGCTTCTTATGGTTTGGGGGTCAGGGTTTTTAGAGTTTTATGGGTATGGGGTTAGGGTTCGAGGCGTTTGCGGGTTTTGTTTAGGGTTTAGGGTTTTTTAAGGGTTGGTGTTGTGTTACTTTAGGGTTTTAGGTTGACTGTTTGAGAAGTTTAGCGGTAGGGAGAGTTATAGGGATCCTGCTTAGGGATTTAGAGGGACGTTGTTGGTTAGG
>NW_026651808.1:0-48146 GCF_029873635.1 Malania oleifera | reverse complement strand
GGTTTTAGGGTTTAGGTTTGAGGTTTTAGGGTTTAGGGTTAAGGGTTTTTAGGCTGTAGAGTTTAGGGTTTAGGGTTTAGGGTTTAGAGTTTTGGATTTAGGGTTTAGGTTTTTGGGTTTAAAGTTTAGTGTTTGGTATTTTTCGTTTAGGGTTTACGGTTTAGGGTTTAAGATTTAGGGTTTAGGGTTTAGGGTTTAGGGTTTGGTTTTATTATTTAGTGTTTAGGGTTTAGGGTTTAGGGTTTATGGTTTAGGCTTTAGGCTTTAGAGTTTAGGGTTTATATGTTTAGGGTCTAGTGTTTAGGGTCTAGGGTTTAGGGTTTAGTGTTTAGGATTTTGGGTTTACAGTTTTGGTTTTTTCGTTTTAGGGTTTATGTTTTAGGGTTTCGGGTTTCAAGTTTAGAATTTAGGGTTTAGGGTTTAGGAATTATGGTTTAGGGTTTAGGGTTTAGGGTTATTGATTTCGTGTTTAGGGTTTCATGTTTAAGTTTTTAGGGTTTATGGTTTAGTATTTTAGGGCTTAGGGTTTTTTGGGTTTAGGATTAAGGTTTTTGTTTTAGGGTTTAGGGTATAGTGTTTAGGGTTGAGGGTTTAGGTGTTTAGGTTTTAAGGTTTAGGTGTTAGGGTTTAGGGTTTGATTTAGGGTTTAAGGTTTTGTGTTTTGTGTTTAGGGTTGATGGTTTAGGGTTTAGGGTTCTAAGGTTTACGGTTTAGGGTTTTAGGGTTTAGGGTTATAAGGTTTAGGGTTTAGGGTTTAGGTGCTTAGGTTTTAGGGTTTAGGGTTTAGGGTTTAGGTTTTAGTGTTTAGGGTTTAGGGTTTTTAGGGTGCAGAGTTTAGGGTTTAGGGTTTAGGGTTTAGGGTTTTAGATTTAGGGTTTAGGTTTTTGGGTTTAAAGTTTAGTGTTTTGTATTTAGCGTTTAGGGTTTACGATTTACGGTTTAAGATTTAGGGTTTAGGGTTTAGGGTCTGGTTTAACTATTTAGTGTTTAGGGTTTAGGGTTTAGGGTTTATGGTTTAGGCTTTAGGCTTTAGAGTTTAGCGTTTACATGTTTAGGGTTTAGTGTCTAGGGTCTAGTGTTTAGGGTTTAGGGTTTAGGGTTTAGTGTTTAGGAATTTGGGTTTTTAGTTTTGGTGTTTTCGTTTTAGGGTTTATGTTTTAGGATTTCGGGTTTCGGGTTTTAGGATTTAGGGTTCAGGGTTTTGGGTTTAGGGTTTAGGGTTTAGGGTTTAGGAATTAGGGTTTAGGGTTTAGGGTTTAGGGTTTAGGGTTATTGATTTCGGGTTTAGGGTTTCGTGTTCAGGTTTTTAATGTTTAGGGTTTAGCGTTTAGGGTTTAGGGTTTAGGTGTTTAGGTTTTATGGTTTAGGTTTTAGGGTTTAGGGTTGGATTTAGGGTTTAGGATTTAGGGTTTAAAGTTTAGTGTTTTGTGTTTAGGGTTTAGGGTTTACAGTTTATGGTTTTGGGTTTAGGGTTTATGGTTCTAGGATTTAGGGTTTAGGGTTTTAGGGTTTAGGGTTATAAGGTTTAGGGTTTGGGGTTTCGGGCTTAGGGTTTTAGGCTTTTGGGGTTGGGGTTTAGTGTTAGGGTTTAGGGTTTAAGGCTTAGGGTTTAGGGTTTAAGGTTTAGGGGTTAGGGTTTATGGTTTAGGGTTTAGGGTTTAGGGTTTAGGGTTTAAGGTTTAGGGCTTAGGGTTTAGGTTTTGGGGTTTAGGGTTTACGGTTTAGAGGTTTAGGGTTTAGGGTTTAGTGTTCCGGGTTTTGGGTTTTAGGGTTTAGGTTTTAGGGTTTAAAGTTTAGTGTGTTGTATTTTGGGTTTAGGGTTTAGGGTTTAGGGTTTTGGGTTTAGGGTTTAAGGTTTAGGGTTTAGGGTTTAGGGTTTTAGGGTTTAAGATTTAGGGTTTTAGGGTTGAGGGTTATAGGGTTTAGGGTTTAGGGTTTAGGGTTTTAGGGTTGAGGGTTATAGGGTTTATGGCATAGGGTTTCGAGTTATGCGGTTGAGGGTTTAGCATTTAAGGTTTAGGGTTTAGGGTTTAGGGTTTAAGGTTTTAAGGTTTAGGTTTTAGGTTTTTTGGGTTGAGGGTTATTGGCTTTAGGGTTTAGGGTTTAGGGCTGAGGGTTTCCGGTTTTGGGGTTTAGGGTTTAGTGTTTGGGTTTAGGGTTTAGGGCATAGGGTTTGGAGTTTAGGGTTTAGGGCTTAGGGTTTAGGCCTTAGGGTATATGGTTTAAGGTTTAGGGTTTAGGGTTTAGGGTTTATGGTTTAGATGATTAGATTTTAGGGTTTAGGATTTAGGGTTTAGGTTTGGATTTAAGGTTTAGGGCTTTGGGTTTCGAGTTTTGCCGTTTAAAGTTTTTTGTTAGGGTTTAGGGTTTAGGGTTTTTGTGTTTTGGTTTTAGGGTTTAGGTTTTTGGGTTTAGCGTTTAGTGTTTATGGTTAGATTTATGGTTTAGGGCTTTGGGTTTCGGGTTTTGGGGCTTAGGGTTTTGTGTTAGGGTTTGGGGTTTTATGCCTAGGATTTAGGGTTTTGGGTTTTGGGTTTTCTTTTTTATGTTTTAGGTTATAGGATTTAGGGTTTAGAGCTTAGGGTTTTCTATTTAGGCTTTACGGTCTAGGGTTTAGACTTTAGGCTTTAGGTGTTTACGTTTTAGGGTTTAGGTTTTAGCTGGTAGGGTTTGGGTTTTAGTGTTTTTGGGGTATAAGGTTTAGGGCTTGGGGTTTAGGGGTTAGAGTTTGGGGTTTAGGATTTAGGGTTTTGGGTTTAGGTGTTTAGGCTTTAGCTTTTAGTTTTTAGGGATTAGGGTTTTGGATTTAAGGTTTTGGGTTTAGGGTTTAGGGTTTAGTTTTAGGGTTTATGGTTTTGGGTTTAGGGTTTAAGGTTTTAAGTTTAGGGTTTAAGATTTAGGGTTTAGGGTTTAGGGTTTGGTTTTAGTATTTAGTGTTTAAGGTTTAGGGTTTATAGTTTAGGGTTTAGGCTTTAGGGTCTCAAGGTTAGGTGTTTAGAGTTTAGTGTTTAGGGTATAGGGTTAAGGGTTTAGGGTTTAGTGTTTTGGATTTTGGGTTTACGGTTTTGGTGTTTTTGTATTAGGGTCTAGGTTTTTTGGTTTAGGGTTTATCATTTAGGGTTGGATTTAGGGTTTAGGGCTTTGGGTTTTGGGTTTGGGGGTTTAGGGTTTTGGGTTAGGGTTTATGGTTTAGGGCTTAGGGTTTAGGGTTTAGGGTTTAGGGTTTTCTTTTTTATGTTTTAGCGTTTAAGATTTAGGGCTTAGAGCTTGGGGTTATGTATTTAGGGTTTAGGGTTTAAGGTTTAGTGTTTAGGTTTAGGATTTAGTATTTAGTGTTTAGGGTTTAGGGATTCGGGTTTAGGATTTAGGGTTTAGGGTTTAGGCTTTAGGCTTTATGTGTTTATGTTTTAGGGTTTAGGTTTTAGGCTTTTGGGTTTAAGGTTTAGGGTTTAGAGTTTAGAGTTTTGGGTTTAGGGTTTAGAGTTCGGGGTTTAGGGTTTAGGGTTTAGAGTTGTTTTTAGGGATTAAGATTTTGGATTTAGGATTTAGGATTTAGGGTTTAGGACTTAGTTTTAGGGTTTAGGGTTTCGGGTTTAAGGTTTTGGGTTTACTGTTTAAGATTTAGGGTTTAGGGTTTAGGGTTTAGGGTTTAGGGTTTTGGATTTAAGGTTTTACGTTTCGTGTCTAGAGTTTTCGGGTTTAGGGTTTAGTGTTTTAGGGATTAGGGTTTTAGGGTTTAGGGTTTAGGGTTTTGGGTTAGGGTTTTGGGTTTTGGGTTTAGGGTTTAGGGTTTAGGGTACAGGTTTTAGCATTTAGATGTTTAAGTTTTAGGGTTTTGGTATTAGTGTTTAGGGTTTAAGGTTTAGCATTGGATTTAGGGTTTAGGGTTTAGGGTTTAAAGTTTAGTGTTTTGTATTTAGTGTTTATGGTTTACGATTTTAGGTTTTGGGTTTAGCGTTTAAGGTTTTAACGTTTAGGTTTTAGGTTTTTTGGGTTGAGGGTTATTGGGTTTAGGGTTTAGGGTTTAGGGTTTCGGGTTTTGGGGGTTAGGGTTTAGTGTTAGGGTTGTGGTTTGAGCGCATAGGGTTTAGGGCTTAGGGTTTAGGGTTTAGGGTTTAGGGTTTAGGGCTTAGGGTTTAGGGCTTAGGGTATATGGTTTAAGGTTTAGGGTTTAGGGTTTAGGGTTTAGGGTTTGGGGTTTAGGGTTTAGATGTTTAGTTTTTAAGGTTTAGGGTTTAGGTTTGGATTTAGGGTTTAGGGCTTTGGGTTTCGGGTTTTGGCGTTTAAGGTTTTATATTAGGGTTTAGGGTTTAGGGTTTAGGGTTTTGGATTTTAGGTTTTAGGGTTTAGGATTTTGGGTTTAGGCTTTAGGCTTTAGGGTTGGATTTATGATTTAGGGCTTTGGGTTTTGGGTTTTGGGGTTTAGGGTTTTGTGTTAGGGTTTGGGGTTTCGGGCTTAGGATTTAGGGTTTAGGGTTTAGGGTTTTCATTTTTATGTTTTAGGTTATAAGATTTAGGGTTTAGAGCATAGGGTTTTGTGTATAGGCTTTACGGTCTAGGGTTTAGGCTTTAGGCTTTAGGTGTCTATGTTTTAGGGTTTAGGTTTTAGGTTTTAGGGTTTGGGTTTTAGGGTTTTTGGGGTATAAGGTTTAGGGTTTAGGGTTTAGGGTTTAGGTGTTTAGGTTTTAGGGTTTAGTTTTTAGGGATTAGGGTTTTAGATTTAGGGTTTAGGGTTTAGGGTTTGGGGTTTAGTTTTTAGGGTTTTGGGTTTATGGCTTAAGATTTAAGGTTTAGGGTTTAGGGTTTGGTTTTAGTATTTAGTGTTTAGGGTTTAGGGTTTTGGGTTTATAGTTTAGGGTTTAGGCTTTAGGGTTTCAGGTTTTGGTGTTTAGGGTTTAGTGTTTAGGGTCTAGGGTTAAGGGTTTAGGGTTTAGTGTTTTGGAATTTGGGTTTACGGTTCTGGTGTTTTGGTTTTAGGCTTTGCGTTTTAGGATTTTGGGTTTGAGGTTTAGGATTTATGGTTTTGGGTTTAGGGTTTAGGAATTATGGTTAAGGGTTTAGGGTTTTGAATTTTGGGTTTAGAGTTTACGGTTATGGATTTTGGGGTTAGGGTTTCATGTTAGGTTTTTTGGGCTTAGGGTTTAGTGTTTTAGGGCTTAGGGTTTTAGGTTTTAGGGTTTATGGTTTAGGGTTAGTGTTTATGTTTTAGGGTTTGGGGTATAGTGTTTAGGGTTTAGGGTTTAGGGTTTAGGTTTTAGAGTTTAGGGTTGGATTTAGGGTTTAGGGTTTAACGTTTAGTGTTTTGGGTTTAGGGTTTGAGGTTTACAGTTTAGGATTTTGGGTTTAGGGGTTAAGTTTTATGGTTTAGGGTTTTAGGGTTGAGGGTTATAGGGTTTAGGGCTTAGGGTTTCGGGTTTTTGGTGTTAGGGTTTAGTGTTAGGGTTTAGGGTTTAGGGTTTAGGGTTTAGGGTTTAGGGTTTAGGGTTTAGGGTTTAGGGTTTAGGGTTTAGATGTTTAGGTTTTATGGTTTAGGTTTTAGGTTTTAGGGTTTAGGGTTTAGGGTTATGGTTGGATTTACGGTTTAGGGCTTAGGGTTTCGTTTTTTGGGGTTTAGGTTTTTTATTAGGGTTTAGGGCTTAGGGCTTAGGGTTTAGGGTTTAGGGTTTTCATTTTTTCGTTTTATGGTTTAAGATTTATGGTTTAGGGCTTAGGTGTTTAGGTTTTAGCATTTAGGGTTTAGGGTTTAGGGTTTAAGGTTTAGTGTTAGGGTTTAGGTGTTTAAAGTTTAGTGTTTTGTATTTAGGGTTTAGGGTTTAGGGTCTACGGTTTAGGGTTTAGGGTTTAGGGTTTAGGATTTAGGGTTTAGGGTTCAAGGTTTAGGGTTTTAGGGTTTAGGGTTATAGGGTTTTGGGTTTAGGGTTTAGGGCTTAAGGTTTTGGGTTTTGGGGTTTAGGGTTTAGAGTTTAGGGCTTAGGGTTTAGGGTTTAGGTGTTTAGGTTTTGGGGTTTAGGTTTTAGGTTTTAGGGTTTTTAGGGTGTAGAGTTTAGGGTTTAGGGTTTAGGGTTTTGAGTTTGGGGTTTAGCGTTTTAGGGTTTAACGTTTAGTGTTTTGTATTTAGGGTTTAGGGTTTAGGGTTTAAGGTTTTGGGTTTAGGGTTTAGGGTTTAGGGTTTTAGGGTTTAGGTTTTTAGGGTTGAGGGTTATAGGGTTTATGGTTTAGGGTTTATAGCTTAGGGTTTTGAGTTTTGGGGTTTAGGGTTTAGTGTTAGGGTTTAGGGTTTTGGCCTTTGGGTTTTGGGTTTAGGGCTTAGGATTTAGGTGTTTAGGTTTTAGGGTTTAGGGTGTGATTTAGGGTTTAGGGTTTAGCGTTTCTCTTTTTGGGTTTTAGCTTTTATGATTTAGGGTTTTGGGCTTAGGGTTTTTTGCTTAGGGTTTAGGGTTTAGGGTTTTGGGTTAGGTTTTAGTATTTAGTGTTTATGGTTTAGGGTTTAGGGTTTGATGTTTAGAGTTTAGTCTTACGGTTTAGAGTTTAGGGCTTAGGGTTTAGGGTTTACGTGTTTAGGTTTTAGGGTATAGGTTTTAGGTTTTAGGGTTTGGGGTTTTTAGGGTGTAGAGTTTAGGGTTTAGGGTTTAGGGTTTGGGTTTTAGGGTTTTAAGGTTTTGGTTTTAGGGTTTAAAGTTTAGTGTTTTGTATTTAGGGTTTAGGGTTTTTGGTTTTGGGTTTTGGGTTTAGGGTGTAAAGTTTAGGGTTTAGGGTTTTGAGTTTATGGTTTAGGGTTTAGGGTTTTAGGGTTTTAGGGTTGAGGGTTATAGGGTTTATGGTTTAGGGTTTATGGCTTAGGGTTTCAGGTTATGGGGTTTAGGGTTTAGTGTTAGGGTTTAGGGTTCAGAGCTTAGGGTTTAGGGTTTAGGGTTTAGGATTTAGGCGTTTAGGTTTTCAGGTTTACGTTTTTGGGTTTACGGTTTAGGGTTTGATTTAGGGTTCAGGGCATAGGGTTTCGGGTTTTGGGCTTTAAGGTTTTGTGTTGGGGTATAGGGTTTATTGGTTGGGGTTTAGAGTTTTGGGTTTTCGTTTTTGGGTTTTAGTTTTTAGTATTTAGGGTTTTGGGCTTAGGGTTTAGTTCTTAGGGTTTAGGGTTTAGGGTTTAGGTTTTAGCATTAGGTTTTAGTATTTAGTGTTTAGGGTTTAGGGTTTAGGGTTTAGGGTTTAAGCTTAGGTGTTTAGGTTTTAGGGTTTAGGTTTTAGGATTTTGAGTTTTGGGTTTTGGGTTTTTAGAGTCTAGGGTTTAGGGTTTAGGGTTTAGGGTTTAGAGTTTGGGGTTTAGGGTTTAGCGTTTAGGTTTTAGGAATTAGGGTTATGGAATTAGGGTTTAGGGTTTAGTCTTTAGTATTTAGGGTTTATGGTTTTGGGTTTGGGCTTTAGGGTTTAGGGTTTAGGGTTTAGGGTTAGGTTTTAGTATTTAGTGTTTAGGGTTTAGGCTTTAGGCTTTAGGCTTTAGGTGTTTAGGTTTTAGGGTTTAGGTTTTACTATTTAAGGTTTAATGTTTAGGATTTAGTGTTTAGTGTTTATGGTTTACGGTTTTGAATTTAGGGATTAGTGTTTGGGGTTTAGGGTTTATGTGTTTAGGGTTTAGGATTTAGGGCTTAGGGTTTAGGGTTAGGACTTAAGGTTTAGTGTTTGGGGTCTAGGGTTTAGTGTTTAGGGTTTATGGTTTAGGCTTAAGTGTTTTAGGGCTTAGGGTTTTAGGGTTTAGGGTTATGATTTTGGGTTTAGGGTTTAGGGTATAGGGTATGGGGTTTAGGGTTTGGGTGTTTAGGTTTTAGGGTTTAAGGTTTGGGGTTTAGGGTTGGATTTGGGGTTTAACGTTTAGTTTTTAAAGTTTACTGTTTTGTATTTAAGGTTTAGGTTTTACAATATATGGTTTTTGGTTTAGGGTTTAAGGTTTAGGGTTTAGGATTTAGGGTTTAGCGTTTAAGGTATTACAGTTTATGGTTTAGGGTTTTTGGGTTGAGGGTTATAGGGTTTAGGGCCTAAGGTTTAGGTATTACGGTTTCGGGTTTTGGGGTTTAGGGTTTAGGGCTTCGGGTTTAGGGTTTAGGGTTTAGAGTCTAAGGTTTCGGGTTTAGGGTTTAGGGTTTAGGGTTTAACTGTTTAGGTTTTAGGGTTTTGGTTTTAGGGTTTAGGGTTTAGAGTATAGGGTTGGATTGGTGGTTTAGGGCTTAGGGTTTCAGGTTTTAGGGTTTAAGGTTTTGTGTTAGGGTTTAGGGTTTAGGGTCTAGGGCTTAGGGTTTAGGGTTTGGGGTTTGGGGTTTTCGTTTTTGGGTTTTTGGATTTAGGATTTTTGGTTTAGGGTTTACGGTTTTTTATTTATGGTCTAGGGTTTAAGATTTAGGGTTAAGGTTTTAGGGTTTTTGTTTTAGGGTTGAGGGTTTAGGTTTTAGGGTTGGATTTGTGGTTTAGGGCTTTGGGTTTCGGGTTTTAGCGTTTAAGGTTTTGTGTTAGGGTTTAGGGCTTAGGGTTTAGGGTTTAGGATTTAGGATTTTCATTTTTGGGTTTTTGGGTTTAGGATTTTTGGTTTAGGGCTTAGGGTTTTGTATTTATGGTCTAGGGTTAAGGGTTTACGATTAAGGGTTTAGGGTTTAGGGTTTAGGGTTAGGTTTCAGTATTTTGTGTTTAGGGTTTAGGGTTTAGGGTTTTGGGTTTGGGGTTTTGGGTTTAGGGCCTAGGTGTTTAAGATTTAAGGTTTAGGGTTTAGGGTTTAGGGTTTAGGGTTTAAGGTTTTGAGTTTAGGGTTTAAGATGTAGGGTTTAGTGTTTAGGGTTTATGGTTTTGTGTTTAGGGTTTAGGGTTCAGCGTTTAGGGTTTAAGGTTTAGGTGTTTAGGTTTAAGGGTTTTCTTTTTAGGGTTTAGGCTTTGGTGTGTCGGGTATAGAGTTTGGAGTTATGGTTTAGGGTTTAATTTTTAGGGTTTTGGGTTTAGGGGTTAGGGTTTAGGGTTTAGGGTTTCGGGTTTAGGTGTTTAGGTTTTAGGGTTTATGTTTTACGGCTTAGGCTTTGGGGTTTGGGGTTTAGGGTTTAAGCTTTAGTTTTTTGGGTTTAGGGCTTAGGGTTTACGGTTTGGGGCTTTGGGTTTAAGGTTTAGGGTTTAGGGTTTCGGGTTTAGGGTTTATGGTTGGGGTTTGGGTTTGGGGTTCGGGTTTAGGGTTTAGGGTTGATGGTTTTTATGGTCTAGGGTTTAAGGTTTAGTGTTTGGGGTTTAGGGTATAAAGTTTGGAGTTATGGTTTAGGGTTTAGTGTTTAGGGTTTTGGGTTTAGGGGTTAGGGTTTAGGGTTTAGGGTTTCGGGTTTAGGTGTTTATGTTTTAAGGTTTAGGGTTTGGGGTTTAGGGTTTAGGGGTTTAGAGTTACGGTGTTTGTGTTTTGGATTTAGGGTTTAAGGTTTAGGGAATTAGGGTTTACGGTTTAGGGTTTGGGGTTTGGGTTTAGGATTTAGGGTTTAGAGTTTAGGGTTTAGGGTTTAGTTTTAAGGTTTAGGGTTTAGGGTTTAGGGTTTAAGGTTTATGGTTTTCGGTTTAGCTGTTTTGGTTTTAGGGTTTGGGGTTTAGGTTTTAGGGTTTAGGGTTTAGGGTTTAGGGTTTAAGGTTTTGGGTTTAGGTGTTTATGTTTTACGGTTTAGGCTTTAGGGTTTGGTGTTTAGGGTTTGCGGTTTTGGGCTTAGGGTTTATGATTTCGGGCTTAGGGTTTAAGGTTTGGGGTTATAGGGTTTAGGGTTTGGTGTTTCAGGTTTAGTGTTTAGGGTTTAGGAGTTAGTGTTTAGGGTTTGGGGTTATATGGTTTAGGGTTTCAGGTTTATGGTTTAGAGTTTGGGGTTTGGGTTTAGGGTTTAGTGTTTAGGGTTTTTAGGGACTAGGGTTTAGGGTTTAGGGTTTAGTCTCTAGTGTTTAGGGTTTAGGGTTTAGGATTTAGGGTTTAGGGTTTTGGTTTTAGGTGTTTAGGTTTTAGGGTTTTAGGTTTTAGGTTTTTAGGTTTTAGGGTTTTGGTTTTAGGGTTGAGGGTTTAGGGTTTCTAGGGTCTAGGATTTAGGGTTTAGGGTTTGGGGTTTGGGGTTTGGGTTTAGGGTTTAGTGTTTTTGGTTTTTCGGGACTAGGGTTTAGGTTTTTGGGTTTAGGGTTTAAGGTTTAGGGTTAGGGTTTAGGGTTTAGTTTTTAGGGTTTTGGGTTAGAGTTTAGTGTTTAGGGTTTAGGGTTTTAGGGTTAGATTTTTGGGTTTAGGGTTTCTGGTTTACGTGTTTTGGTTTTTTGGTTAAGGTTTTAGGGTTTAGGGTTTAGGGTTTAGACTTTACGATTTTTAGGTTCTAGGGTATAGGGTATAGGGTTTAGGATTTAGGTTTTGTGGTTTAGGCTTTAGACTTTAGGGTTTATGTGTTTATGTTTTACGGTTTAGGTTATAGGGTTTAGGGTTTTTGATTTAAGGTTTAATGTTTCGGGTTTAGGGTTTAGCGTTTAGTATTTAGGGTTTAGGGTTTAAGATTTAGGGTTTGGGGTTTATGTCTTAGGGTTTACAATTTAGGGTTTAGGGTTTAGGGATTAGGGTTATAGGGTTTAGGGTTTAGGGTTTCGGGTTTACGATTATGGTTTAGGGTTCAGGTTTAGAGTTTAGGGTTTAGGGTTTTTACGGTCCAGGGTTTAGTGTTTAAGGTTTAGGGTTTGGTGTTATGGTTTAGGGTATAGTGATTAGGTTTAGGGTTTAGGGGTTAGGGTTTTTGGTTTACGGTTTCGGGTTTTGGTTTTGGGGTTTAGGGCTTAGGGTTTGAGGTTTAGGGTTTAGGGTTTAGGGTTTAGGTGTTTTGGTTTTCAGGGTTTAGGGTTTAGGGTTTAGGGTTTGGGGTTTAGGGATTAGGGTTTAGATTATAGGGTTTAAGATTTAGGGTTTGGGATTTAGGGTTTAGGGTTTCGGGTGTTAGGGTTTAGGGTTTAGGGTTTAGGCTGACGGGTTTTATGTTTTTGATTTAGGGTTTAAGGTTTAGGGTATTAGGGTTTAGGGTTTGGGGTTTGGGGTTTGGGTTAAGGATTTTGGGTTTAGAGTTTAGGGTTTAGGGTTTGGGGTTAGGGTTTAGGGTTTAAGGTTTAAGGTTAAAGGTTTAGGGTTTAAGGTTTAAGGTTTATGGTTTTGGGTTTGGCTGTTTAATTTTTAGGTTTTAGGGTTTAGGGTTTTGGGTTTAGGTGTTTATGTTTTACGGTTTAGGTTCTAGCGTTTGGGGTTTAGGGTTTAAGGTTTAGGGTTTGGGGTCTAGGGCTTGGGGTTTACGCTTTCAACCTTTGGGTTTAGGGTTTAGGTTTTAGGGTTATAGGGTTTAGGGTTTAGTGTTTAGGGTTTAGGGGTTAGGGTTTAGGGTTTCGGGTTATATGGTTTAGGGTTTCAGGTTTAGGGTTTAGGGTTTCGGGTTTGGGTTTAAGGTTTAGTGTTTAGCGTTTTTACGGACTAGGGTTTAGTTTTTAGGGTTTAGGGTTTAGGATTTAGTGTTTGGGGTTTAGGGTTTTGGGTTTAGGGTTTAGGTTTTAGGTTTTTAGGTTTTAGTGTTTTTTTTTTTTTAGGGTTTAGGGTTTAGGGTTTTTGGGGTCTAGGGTTTAAGGTTTTGGGTTTAAGGTTAGGGTTTAGGGTTTACGATTTACGGTTTAGGGTCAGGGTTTAGGGTTTAGTGTTTAGGATTTAGGGTTTAAGGTTTAGAGTTTCGGGTTTAGGGTTTAGGGTTTAGGGTTTAGGGTTTAGGTTTTAGGGTTTTTGGTTTTAGTGTTTTGGTTTTAGGGTTTAGGGTTTAGGGTTTAGGGTTTCTAGGGTCTTGGGTTTAGGGTTTAGGGTTTAGGGTATGGTGTTTGGGTTTAGGGTTTACTGTTTTGGGTTTTTCGGGACTAGGGTTTTGGGTTTAGGGTTTAGGGTTTAGTGTTTTGGGTTTAGGGTTTAGGGTTTATGGTTTACGGTTTAGGATTTAGGATTTTCGTTTTTGGGTTTTTGGGTTTAGGATTTTTGGTTTAGGGCTTAGGGTTTTGTATTTATGGTCTAGGGTTAAGGGTTTACGGTTAAGGGTTTAGGGTTTAGGGTTTACGGTTAGGATTCAGTATTTAGTGTTTAGGGTTTAAGGTTTTGGGTTTTCGGTTTGGGGTTTTGGGTTTAGGGCCTAGGTGTTTAGGATTTAAGGTTGAGGGTTTAGGGTTTAGGGTTTTGGATTATGAGTTTACGGTTAAGGTTTAGGGTTTAGGGTTTAAGGTTATGAGTTTAGGGTTTAGGATTTGGGGTTTAGTGTTTAGGGTTTATGGTTTTGTGTTTAGGGTTTAGGGTTTAAGGTTTAGGTGTTTAGGTTTAAGGGTTTTTTTTTTAGGGTTTAGGGTTTGGGGTGTCGGGTATAGAGTTTGGAGTTATGGTTTAGGGTTTAATTTTTAGGGTTTTGGGTTTAGGGGTCAGGGTTTAGGGTTTAGGGTTTCGGGTTTAGGTGTTTAGGTTTTAGGGTTTAGGTGTTTAGGTTTTAGGGTTTATGTTTTACGGTTTAGGCTTTTGGGTTTGGGGTTTAGGGTTTAAGCTTTAGGGTTTTGGGTTTAGGGCTTAGGGTTTACGGTTTGGGGCTTGGGGTTTAAGGTTTAGGGTTTAGGGTTTCGGGTTTAGGGTTTATGGTTGGGGTTTCGGTTTGGGGTTCGGGTTTAGGGTATAGGGTTGATGGTTTTTATGGTCTAGGGTTTAGGGTTTAGTGTTTGGGGTTTATGGAATAAAGTTTGGAGTTATGATTTAGGGTTTAGTGTTTTAGGTTTTCGATTTAGGGGTTAGGGTTTAGGGTTTCGGGTTTAGGTGTTTATGTTTTAAGGTTTAGGGTTTGGGGTTTAGGGTTTAGGGTTTAGGGGTTTAGAGTTACGGTGTTTGTGTTTTGGATTTAGGGTTTAAGGTTTAGGGTATTAGGGTTTACGGTTTAGGGTTTGTGGTTTGGGTTTAGGATTTAGGGTTTAGAGTTTAGGGTTTAGGGTTTGGTGTTAGGGTTTAGTGTTTAAGGTTTAGGGTTTAGGGTTTAGCGTTTAAGGTTTATGGTTTTGGGTTTAGCTGTTTTTGTTTTAAGGTTTGGGGTTTAGGTTTTAGGGTTTAAAATTTAGGGTTTGGGATTTAGGGTTTAGGGTTTCGGGTGTTAGGGTTTAGGGTTTAGGGTTAAAGGCTTACGGGTTTTATGTTTTTGATTTAGGGTTTAAGGTTTGGGGTATTAGGGTTTAGGGTTTGGGGTTTGGGTTAAGGATTTAAGGTTTAGAGTTTAGGGTTTAGGGTTTGGGGTTAGGGTTTAGGGTTTAAGGTTTAAGGTTTAAGGTTTAGGGTTTAAGGTTTAAGGTTTATGGTTTTGGGTTTGGTTGATTAAGTTTTAGGTTTTAGGGTTTATGGTTTTGGGTTTAGGTGTTTATGTTTTATGGTTTAGGCTTTACGGTTTGGGGTTTAGGGTTTAAGGTTTAGGGTTTGGGGTTTAGGGCTTAGGGTTTACGGTTTCAGGCTTTGGGTTTAGGGCTTAGGTTTTAAGGTTATAGGGTTTAGGATTTAGTGTTTTAGGTTTAGTGTTTAGGGTTTAGGGGTTAGGGTTTTGGGTTTCGGGTTATATGGTTTAGGGTTTCGGGTTTAGGGTTTAGGGTTTGGGGTTTGGGTTTAAGGTTTAGTGTTTAGGGTTTTTAGGGACTAGGGTTTAGGGTTTAGGGTTTATGGTTTAGTCTCAAGGGTTTAGGGTTTAGGGTTTAGGATTTAGTGTTTAGGGTTTAGGGTTTTGGGTTTAGGGTTTAGGTTTTAGGTGTTTAGGTTTTAGTGTTTCTTTTTTAGGGTTTAGGGTTTATGGTTTTTAGGGTCTAGGGTTTAAGGTTTAGGGTTTAAGGTTAGGGTTTAGGGTTTGGGGTTTACGGTTTAGGGTCAGGGTTTAGGGTTTAGTGTTTAGGATTTAGGGTTTAAGGTTTAGAGTTTAGGGTTTTGGGTTTAGGGTTTGGGGGTTAGGGTTTAGGTTTTAGGTTTTTAGGTTTTAGTGTTTTGGTTTTAGGGTTTAGGGTCTAGGGTTTAGGGTATGGTGTTTGTGTTTAGGGTTTAGTGTTTTGGGTTTTTCGGGACTAGGGTTTTGGGTTTAGGGTTTAGGGTTTAGGGTTAGGGTTTAGGGTTTAGTATTTAGGGTTTAGGGTTTAGGGGTTAGGTTTTTGGGTTTAGGGTTTCGGGTTTTGGTGTTTAGGTATTTGGGTTAAGGTTTTAGGGTTTATGGTTTAGGGTTTATGGTTTTTAGGTTCTGGGGTATAGGGTATAGGGTTTAGGGTTTAGGTTTTATGGTTTAAGGTTTTGGCTTTGGGGTTTGTGTGTTTAGGTTTTACAGTTTAGGTTGTAGTGTTTTGGTTTTATGATTTAAGGCTTAGCGTTTAGTGTTTAAGGTTTGGCGTTTAGTATTTATGGTTTAGGGTTTAGGGTTTAAGATTTAGGGTTTGGGGTTTAGGTCTTAAGGTTTAGAGTTTAGGGTTTAGGGTTGAGGGATTAGGGTTATAGGGCTTAGGGTTTAAGCTTTCGGGTTTAGGGTTTAGGGTTTGCGATTATGGTGTAAAGTTCAGGTTTAGGGTTTAGCGTTTAAGGTTTTAAGGGTCTAGGGTTTAGTGTTTAGGGTTTGGGGTTTAGGGTTTAGGGTTTGGTGTTATGGTTTAGGGTTTAGTGATTAGGGTTAGGGTTTAGGGGATAGGGTTTAGGGTTTAGGGTTTTAGGTTTTCGTTTTAGGGTTTAGGGTTTAGGGTTTGAGGTTTAGGGTTTAGGGGTTTAGGTTTTTAGGGTTTAGGGTTTAGGGTTTTGCGTTTAGGGTTTAGGGTTTCGGGTTTAGGGATTAGGGTTTAGGTTATAGGGTTTAGGATTTTAGGTTTGGGATTTAGGGTTTAGGGTTTGGGGTGTTAAGGTGTAGGGTTTAGGGTTTAGGGGTTAGGCTTTAGGGTTTAGTGTTTAGGGTTTAGGGTTATAGGGTTCAGGATTTCGGATATAGGATTTAGGGTTTGGGGTCTGGGTTTAGGGTTTAGGGTTTAGGGTTTTTAGGGACTAGAGTTTAGGGTTAGGGTTTAGGGTTTAGTGTTTAGGCTTTAGTGTTTACAGTTTCGGGTTTAGGGTTTATGTGTTTAGGTTTTATGGTTTATGGTTTATGGTTTAAGGTTTAGGGTTTAGGGTTTTGGATTTGGGGTTTGAGTTTAGGCTTTAGGGTTTTAGGGTTTAGGGTTTAGGTTTTAGGGTTTAGGGTTAGGGTTTAGGGTATAGGGTTTAAGGTATAGGGCTTAGGGTTTAGAGTTTAGGGTTTAGGGTTTAGGGTTTTTGGTTTTTAGTTTAGGGTTTAGGGTTTAGGGTTTAATGCTTAAGGTTTAGGGTTTAAGGGTTATAGGGTTTAGGGTTTGGGGTTAGGGCTTGGGTTCTAGGGTTTAGGTTTTAGTGTTTTTAGGGTTTAAGGTCTAAGGTTTAGTGTTTAGAGTTTGGGGTTAGGTTTTTGGGTTTTAGGGTTTAGGGTTTTGGGTTTTTTGTTTAGGGTTTGAGGTTTAGGGTTAAAGGTTAGGGTTTAGGGTTTAGGGTTTAGGGTTTAGGGTTTAGCGTTTAGGGTGTAGGGTTTAGCGTTTAGTGTTTAGGGTTTATGGTTTAGGATTTAGGGTTTAGGGTTTAAGGTTTATGGTTTAGGGTTTCGGGCTTAGGGATTAAGGTTTTAGGGTTTAGGATTTAGTGCTAGGGTTTAGGGTTTAGGGTTTAAGGTTTAGGGTTAGGGTTTAGGGTTTAGGGTTTAGTGTTTAGGTTTTAGAGTTTCGCGTTTAGGGTTTAGGGTTTAGGTTTTAGGTTTTAGGCTTTTTGTGTTTGTGTTTAGGTTTTAGGTGTTTAGGTTTTTGGGTTCTAGGGTGTAGGGTTTAGGGTTCTGGGTTTAAGTGTTAAGGTTTCATGGTTTAAGTTTTAGGGTTTTGGGTTTAGGGTTTAATGTTTAGAGTTTGGGGTTAATGGTTTAGGTTTTACGGTTTAAGGCTTAGGGTTTAGGGTTTAGGGTTATAGGGTTTAGGGTTTAGGGCTTGGGTTTTGGGTTTAGTGCTTAGGGTTATTTGGGACTAGGGTTTAGGGTTTAGGGTTTAGGGTTTACAGTTTAGGGTTTAGGGTTTGGGGTTATACGGTTTAGGGTTTCGATTTTAGGTTTTAGGGTTTTGGTTTTGGGTTTCAGGGTTTAGGGTTTAGGGTTTGTAGGGTCTAAGGTTTATGGTTTGGGGTTTAGAGTTTAGGGTTTTTGGTTTAGGTGTTTAGGTTTTACGATTTAGGTTTTCGAGTTTAGGGTTTTGGGTTTGGGGTCTAGAATTTAAGATTTAGGGTTTGGGGTTTAGGGCTTAGGGTTTACGGTTTAGTGCTTTGGGTTTAGGGTTTAGGGTTATAGGGTTTAGGGTTTAGGCTTTCAGGTTTAGTGTTCGGGGTTTAGGGTTTGGGGTTTAGGGTTTGGGGTTATAGGGTTTAGGATTTGGGGTTCGGGGTTATAGGTTTTAGTGTTTGGGGTTTAGGGTTTAGGGTTATAGTTGAGGGTTTAGTGTCTAGGGTTTAGGGTTTAGGGTTTAGGGTTTGGGGTTTACGATTTACGATTTCGGGTTCAGGGTTTAGGGTTTAGGTTTTAGGTGTTTAGGTTTTTGGGTTTTTGTTTTAAGGTTTAGGATTTAGGGTTTAGGTGTTTAGGTTTTACGGTTTAGGTTTTATGGTTTAGGGTTTAGGCTTTTGGGTTTAGCGTTTAGTGGGGTTTAGGGTTTAGGGTTTTAGGTTTAGAGTTTGAGGTTTATGGTTTACGGTATAGGTTTAGGGTTTAGGTTTTAAGGTTTAGGGTTTGCGGTTTAGGGTTTAGGGTTGGGGTTTTGGTTTGTGGTTCGGTTTTAGGGTTTAGGGTTGATGGTTTTTATGGTCTACGATTGAGGGTTTAGGGTTTCGGGTTTAGGGTATAGGGTTTGGAGTTATGGTTTAGGGTTTAGTGTTTAGGGTTTTTTGTTTAGGGGTTAGGGTTTAGGGTTTAGGGTTTCGGGTTTAGGTGTTTAGCAGTTTAGGCTTACAAGGTTTATGTTTTGGATTTAGGGTTCAAGGTTTAGGGTATTAGGGTTTAGGGTTTAGGGTTTAGGTTTTTGTGTTTGGGTTTAGGGTTCAGTGTTTACGGTTTTTTGGGACTATGGTATAGGGTTTAGGGTTTAGGGTTTTGGGTTTAGGTGTTTATGTTTTACGATTTAGGCTTTAGGGTTTGGGGTTTAGGGTTTATGGTTTAGGGTTTGGGGTCTAGGGCTTTGGGTTTATGGTTTAGGGCTTAGGGTTTAGGGTTATAGGGTTTAGGGTTTGGGGTTTATGGTTTAGGGTATATGGTTTAGGGTTTTGGGTTTAGGGTTTAGGGTTGGGGTTAGGGTTTGGGGCTCGGGTTTATGGTTTAGGGTTGATGGTTTTTATGGTCTAGGGTTTAGTGTTTGGGGTTTAGTGTATCGGGTTTGGAGTGATGGTTTAGGGTTTAGTGTTTAGGGTTTTGGGTTTAGGGGTTAGGGTTTATGGTTTAGGGTTTAGGGTTTAGGTTTTTAGGTTTTAGGGTTTAGGGTTTAGGGGTTTAGACTTACGGAGTTTTTGTTTTGGATTTAGGGTTTAAGGTTTAGGGTATTAGGGTTTAGGGTTTAGGGTTTAGGAGGGTTTTGTGCATAGGGTTTGGGGTTTAGGGCTTAGGGTTTAGGGTTTTAGGTTTTCGGTGTTTATGTTTTAGGGTTTGGGTTTTTGGGTTTAGTGTTTAGGGTTTAGGGTTTTTAGGGTCAAGGGTTTAAGGTTTTGGGTTTAGGGTTTAGGTTTTAAGGTTTTATGGTGTTGGTTTTAGGGTTTTGGGTTTAGGCTTTAGGGTTTAGTATTTAGTATTTAGGGTTTTGGGTTTAGGGTTTTGGGTTTTATGTTTTGGGTTTGGGGTTGATGGTTTAGGGTATAGGGTTTAGGGTTTAGGGTTTAGGGTTGGGGTTGGGGTTGGGGTTTGGGCTTCAGGTTTAGGGTTTAGGGTTGATGGTTTTTATGGTCTAGGGTTTAAGGTTTAGGGTTTGGGGTTTAGGGTATGGAGTTTGGAGTTATGGTTTAGGGTTTAGTGTTTATGGTTTTTTGTTTAGGGGTTAGGGTTTAGGGTTTTGGGTTTCGGGTTTAGGTGTTTAGGTTTTATGGTTTAGGTTTTAGGGTTTAGGGTTTAGGGGTTTAGGCTTACGGGGTTTATGTTTTGGATTTAGGGTTTAAGGTTTAGGGTATTAGGGTTTAGGGATTGGGTTTGGGTTTGTGGTTTTGTCTTTAAGATTTTTAGGGACTATGGTTTATGGTTTAGGGTTTAGGGTTTAGGTGTTTATGTTTTACGGTTTAGGCTTTAGGGTTTTGGGTTTAGGGTTAAGATTTAAGGTTTGGGGTATAGGGATTAGGGTTTACGGTTGAGGGCTTAGTGTTTAGGGTTAACGGTTTAGGGTTTATGGTTTAGGGTTTGGGGTTTATGGTCTAGGATATAGGGTTTTGGGTTTTGGGTTTAGGGTTTCGAATTTAGGGTTTAGGGTTGGGGTTCGGGTTTTGGGTTTAGGGTTTAGTGTTTCGGGTTTAGGATATAGAGTTTTGAGTTATGGTTTAGGGTTTAGTGTTTAGGGTTTTGGGTTTAGGGGTTAGGGTTTTGGGTTTTGGGTTTTGGGTTTAGGTGTTTAGCTTGTATGGTTTAGGTTTTAGGGTTTAAGGTGGGTTTAGGGGTTCAGGCTTACGGGGTTTGTTTTGGATTTAGGGTTTAGGGTTTAGGGTATTAGGGTTTAGGTTTTAGGGTTTGGGGTTTGGGTTTAGGTTTTAGGGTCTAGGGATTAGGATTTAGGGTTTAGGGTTAGGGGTTAGGGTTTAGTGTTTAAGGTTTAGGGTTTAGGGTTTAGGGTTTAAGGTTTATGGTTTTGGGTTTAGCTGTTTGGGTTTTAGGGTTTAGGGTAAGGGTTTAGGGTTTAAGGTTTAGGGTTTAGGGTTTTGGGTTAAGGTGTTTATGTTTTACGGTTTAGGCTTTAATGTTTGGAGTTTAGGGTTTGGGGTTTAGGGCTTAGGGTTTAGGGTTTAGGGTTATAGTGTTTAGGGTTTAGTGTTTTAGGTTTAGTGGTTAGGGTTTAGGGGTTACGGTTTAGGGTTTGGGATTATATAGTTTAGGGTTTCGAGGTTTAGCGTTTAGGGTTTGGGGTTTGGGTTTAGGGTTTAGTGTTTTGGGTTTTTAGGGACTAGGGTTTTGCGGTTAGGATTTAGGGTTTAGGGCTTAGTGTCTAGGGTTCAGGTTTTAGGGTTTAGGGTTTAGGTTTTAGGGTTTCGGGTTTAGGGTTTAGGTTTTAGGGTTTATGTTTTAGGTGTTTAGGTTTTAGGGTTTTTGTTTTAGGGTTTAGGGTTTAGGGTTTAGGGTTTTTAGGGTCTAGGGATTAAGGTTTAGGGTTTGGGGTTAGGGTTTAGGGTTTAGGGTTAGGGTTTAGGGTTTGGTGTTTAGGATTTTGGGTTTAGGGTTTAGGGTTTAGGGTTTAGGTTTAGGGTTTAGGGTTTAGGGTTTAGTGTTTAGGGTTTAGGGTTTAGGGGTTAGGTTTTAGGGTTTAGGGTTTCGGGTTTAGGTGTTTAGGTTTTTGGGTTTATGTTTTAGGGCTTAGGGTTTAGGGTTTAGGCTTTATTGTTTTGAGGTTTTAGGGTATAGGGTATAGGGTTTCGATTTTATGGTTTATGGTTTAGGCTTTGGGGTTTATGTGTTTAGGTTTTACGGTTTAGGTTATAGGGTTTAAGGTTTTTGATTTAAGGTTTAGCGTTTAAAGTTTAGGGTTTAGCGTTTAGTATTTGGGGTTTAGGGTTTAGGATTTAGGGTTTAGGTTTTAGGTGTTTAGGGTTTAGGGTTATATTTTTAGGGTTTAGGGTTTATGGTTTAGGGTTTTTCGGGTCTAGGGTTTAGGGTTTTGGGTTTAGGGTTTAGGTGTTTAGACTTTACAGTTTAGGTTTTAGGGTTCCGAGTTTAGGGTTTAGGGTTGAGGGTTTTAGGCTTAGGGTTTGGGGTTTAGGGCGTAGGGTTTAAGGTTTAGGGTTTAGGGTTTAGATTTTTGGGTTATAGCATTTAGGGTTTAGGGTTTAGGGTTTTTGGTTTAGGGTTTTGGGTTTGGTGTTAGGGTTTGGGGTTCGGGTTTAGGGTTTAGCGTTTAGGGTTCGGTGTTATGGTTTAGGGTTTAGTATTTATGGTTTAGGGTTTAGTGTTTAAGGTTTAGGGTTTAGGGTTTTTGGTTTAGGTGTTTAGGTTTTCGGGTTTAGGTTTTAGGGTTTAGGGTTTAGGGTTTAGGGTTTTAGGTTTTTAGGGTTTTGGTTTTAGGGTTTAGGGTTTTGGGTTTATGGTTTGTGGTTTAGGGTCTGGGGTTAGGGTTTAGGGTTTAGGGCTTAAGGTTTTAGGGTTAGGGTTTTGAGGTTTAGTGTGTGGGGTTAGGGTTTAGGCTTTATGGTTTTGGGTTTTGGGTTTAGTGTCTAGGATTTAGGGTTTAGGGTTTATGGTTTTGGGTTTAGGGTTTAGTTTTTAGGGTTTAGGGTTTTGGGTTTAGGGTTTAGGTTTTAGGGTTTAGGGTTTAGTGTTTAGGGTTTTGAGGGTCTAGGGTTTAGCGTTTAAGGGTTAGGGTTTACGGTTAACGATTTAGGGTTTAGTGTTTAGGTGTTTAAGTTTTACGGTGTAGGTTTTAGGGTTTTTTTTTTTTGGATTTAGGGTTTCGGTTTTAGGGTTTAGGGGTTAGTATTTAGGAATTAGGGTTTAGGTTTAAGACTTAGGGTGAAGGCTTTAAGGTTTAGGGTTTAGGATTTAGGGCTTAGGGTTTAGGGTCTTAGGGTTTAGGGTTTAGTGCCAGGGTTTAGGGTTTTGAGCTTAGAGTTTAGGGTTTGGGGATTAAGGTTTAGGGTATAGGGTTTAGGGTTTTGGGCTTAGGGTTTAGGGTCTAGGTTTTAGTTGTTTATGTTTTAGTGTTTTAAGGTTTTTAGGGTTAAGGGTTTAGGGTTTAGTGTTTAGGGCTTAGATGTTTAGGTTTTACGGTTTAGGTTTTAGGGTTTAGGGTTTTTGATTTTGGATTTACGCTTTAGGCTTTAGGGTTTAGCGTTTAGTGTTTAGGGTTTACGGTTTAAGGGTATAGGGTTTAAGGTTTAGTTTTGGGGTTTAAGGTTTAGGGTTTATGGTTTAGGGTATAAGGTTTAGGGTTTAGGGTTTAGGGTTGGGGTTAGGGTTAGGGGTTCGGGTTTAGCATTTTGGGTTGAGGGTTTTTAGGGTCTAGGGTTTAGGGTTTAAGGTTTAGGGTTTGGAGTTCTTGTGCAGGGTTTAGTGTTTAAGATTTGGGGTTTAGTGGTTAGGGTTTATGGTTTTGGGTTTCGGATTTTGGTGTTTATGTTTTTGGAGTTAGGTTTTAGAGTTTGAGGTTTATGGTTTAGGGGTTTATGTTTCGGATTTAGGGTTTAGGGTTTTGGGTATTTGGGTTTAGGGTTTAGGGTTGTAGGGTTTAGGGTTTCGGGTTTAGGGTTTAGGGTTTGGGTCTCGGGTTTATGGTTTTTAAGGACTAGGGTTTCGGGTTTAGGGTTTGCGGTTTAGGGTTTAGGGATCAGGGTCTAGGGTTTAGGGTTTAGGGTTCAAGTTTTAGGGTTAGGGTTTAGGCTTTAGTGTTTAGTGTTTAGGTTTTATGGTTTAGGGTTTAGGGTTTGGGGTTTAAGGCTTAGGGTTTGGGGGTTAAGGTTTAGGTTTTTGGTTTTTAGGTTTTTGGGTTTTGGTTTTAGGTTTTAGGGTTTAGGGTTTAGGGTTTAGGGTTTAGGGTTTAGGGTTTAGGGTTTAGGGTTTAGGGTTTTGGTTTTAGGTGTTTAGGTTTTACGGTTGAGGTTTTCGGGTTTGGGATTTAGGGTTTGGTGTTTAGGGATTGGGGTTTACGGTTTAGGGCTTTCGATTTAGGGTTTAGGGTTATAGGGTTTAGGGTCTAGTGTTTCGGGTTTAATGTTTAAGGTTTAGGGTTTGGGGTGATATGGTTTAGTGTTTCGGGTTTAGGGTTTAGGGTTTAGGGTTTGGGTTTAGGGTTTAGTGTTTAGGGTTTTTAAGGACTAGGGTTTAGGGTTTAGGGTTTAGGGTTAGGGTTTAGGATTTAGTGTCTAGGGTTTTGGGTTTTGGGTCGTTTGTTTAGGGTTTAGGGTTTAGGGTTTGGGGTTTCGGGTTTAGGGTTTGTGGTTTAGGGTTTAGGTGTTTAGGTTTTAGGGTTTTTATTTTAGGGTTTAGGGTTTTCTGGTGTTTAGGGTCTAGGGTTTTGGGTTTAGGGTTTAGGGTTAGGGTTTAGTGTTTAGGGTTTAGCGTTAGGGGGTAGGGATTGAGGTTTAGTGTTCCGGGTTTGGGGTTTAGGGTTTAGGGTTTACGGTTTATGGTTTGGGATTATATGGTTTGGGGTTTCGAGTTTTGGGTTTAGGGTTTGGTGTTTTGGTTTAGGCTTTAGTGTTTAGGGGTTTTAGGGACTAGGGTTTAGGGTTTAGGATTTGAGGTTAGGGTTTAGGGTTTAGTGTCTAGGGTTTAGGGTTTAGGGTTTTGGGTTTAGAGTTTGGGGTTTAGGGCTTAGGGTTTGCGGTTTAGCGTTTAAGGTTTAGGGTTTAGGGTTTTCGGTTTAGGGTTGAGGGTTTGGTGTTAGGTTTTCGGGTTCATGTTTTATGGTTTAGGGTTTTTGGTTTTGTGTTATGGTTCAGGGTTTAGGGTTTAGGGTTGGGTGTTATGGTTTAGGGTTCAAGGTTTAGGGGTTATGGTTTAGGGTTTAGCATTTCAGGTTTAGGTGTTTACTTTTTAGGGTTTAGGTTTTCGGGTTTAGGGTTTAGAGTTTCAGGATTTAGGTTTTTAGGGTTTTGGTTTTAAGGTTTAGGGTGTCGGGTTTAAGATTTGGGGTTTAGAGTTTGGGGTTAGGGTTTAGGGTTTAGGGCTTAAGGTTTTAAAGTTTGGGGTTTTGGGTTTAGGGTTTGGGGTTTAGGGTTTATAGTTTAGGGTTTAAGGTTTAGCGTCTACGATTTAGGGGTTAGGGTTTAAGTTTTAGGTTTTTGGGTTTAGGGTTTAGGGTTTTGGGTTTAGGTTTTATGATTTAGGGTTTAGGGTTTAGGGTTTAAGGTTTAGGGTTTAGGGTTTAGGGTTCAGGTTTTATGATTTAGGGTTTAGGGTTTAGGGTTTTGAGGGTCTAGGGTTTAGCGTTTTATGGTTCGGGTTTGCAGTTAACAGTTTAGGGTTTAGGTGTTTAGGTTTTATGGTTTAGGTTTTAGGGTTTAGGGTTTAGGGTTTTAGGGTTTAGGGTTTAGTACAAGGGTTTAAGGTTTTGAGTTTAGGGTTTAGGGTTTTAGTGTTTAGGGTTTATGGTTTTTAGGGTAAAGGATTTAGGGTTTAGGGTTTAGGGTTTAGGTGTTTAGGTTTTATGGTTTAGGTTTTAGGGTTTAGGTTTTTGGATTAGGGTTTAGGCTTTAGGGTTTAACGATTAGTATTTTTTTGTTTAGGGTTTAGGATTGAGGGTTTAAGGTTTTGGGTTTTTGGTTTAGGGCTTAGGGTTTATAGTTTACAGTATAAGGTTTAGGGTTTAGGGTTTAGGGTTTACAGTTTTGGGTTTTGGGTTTACGGTTTAGTGTTGGGGTTTAGGGTTTAGGGTTCAGGTTTTATGATATAGGGTTTAGGGTTTAGGGTTTTGAGGGTCTAGGGTTTAGCATTTAAAGGTTCGGGTTTACGGCTAACAGTTTAGGGTTCAGGTGTTTACATTTTACGATTTAGGTTTTTGGGATTTTTTTTGGATTTAGGGTTTAGGGTTTAGGGTTTAGTGTTTAGGGGTTAGCATTTAGGAATTAGGGTTTGGGGTTTAGGGCTTAGGGGTTAGGGTTTAAGGTTTAGGGTTTAGGATTTAGGGCTTAGGGTTTTGGGTTTTAGGGTTTATGGTTTAGTATAAGGGTTTAGGGTTTTGAGCTTATGGTTTAGGGTTTTGGGTTTAGGGTTTAGGCTTTTGGGTTTAGGTTTTAGGTGTTTATGTTTTAGTGTTTAGTGTTTAGTGTTTGGGGTTTAGGGTATAGAGTTTTGAGTTATGGTTTAGGGTTTAGTGTTTTGGGTTTTGGGTTTAGGGGTTAGGGTTTTGGGTTTTGGGTTGTTGTTTTAGGTGTTTAGTTTTTACATTTTAGGTTTTAGGGTTCAGGGTTTAGGGTTTAGGGGTTTAGGCTTAAGTGGTTTTTGTTTTGGATGTTTGGTTTAAGGTTTAGGGTATTAGGGTTTTGGGTTTAGGGTTTAGGGTTTGGGGTTTAGGTTTAGGATTTAGGGTATAGGGTTTAGGGTTTAGGGTTTGGCGTTAGGGTTTAGTGTTTAAGGTTTAGGGTTTAGGGTTTAAGGTTTATGGTTTTGGGTTTAGCCGTTTAGGTTTTTGGGTTTAGGGTGAGGGTTTAGGGTTTGTGGTTTAAGGTTTAGCGTTTTGGGTTAATGTGTTTATGTTTTATAGTTTAGGCTTTAGTGTTTGGGGTTTAGGGTTCAATGTTTAGGGTTCGGGGTTTAGGGCTTAGGGTTTACGGTTTAGGGTTTTAGTGTTTAGGGTTTTGTGTTTCAGGTTTAGTGTTTAGGGTTTAGGGGTTAGGGGTTAAGGTTTGGGGTTATATGGTTTAGGGTTTCAGGGTTTAGGGTTTAGGGTTTGGGCTTTAGTGTTTAAGGTTTTTAGGGACTAGGGTCTAGGGGTTAGGGTTTAGGGTTTAAGGCTTAGTGCCTAGGGTTTAGAGTTTAGGGTTTAGGGTTTAAGGTTTGGGGTTTAGGGTTTAGGGTTTAGGGTTTATGTTTTAGGTGTTTAGGTTTTGGTGTTTTTGTTTTAGGGTTTAGGGTTTAGGGTTTTGGGTTTTTAGGGTCTAGGGATTAAGGTTTAGAGTTTAGGATTAGGGTTTAGCGTTTAGGGTTAGGGTTTAGGGTTTAGTGTTTAGAATTTTTTGCTTAGGGTTTAGGGTTTAGGGTTTCGGGGTTAGGGTTTAGGTTTTAGGGTTTGGGGTATGGGTTTTGGTTTTAGGGTTTAGTGTTTTGGGTTTTTTTGGACTAGGGTTTTGGGTTTAGGGTTTAGGGTTAGGGTTTAGGGTTTAGTGTTTAGGGTTTAGGGTTTAGGGGTTAGGTTTTAGGGTTTAGGGTTTCAGGTTTACGTATTTAGTTTTTTGGGTTTAGGTTTTAGGGCTTAGGGTTTAGGGTTTAGGGTTTAGGCCTTATTGTTTTTAGGTTCTAGGATGTAGGGTATAGGGTTTAGGTTTTATGGTTTAGGGTTTAGGCTTTGGGGTTTATGTATTTAGGTTTTACGGTTTAGGGATTTTGATTTAAGGTTTAGCGTTTAGTATTAGGGGTTAGGGTTTTGGGTTTAGGGTTTTGGGTTTAGGTGTTTAGGTTTTGGGGTTTAGGTTTTCGGGTTTATGGTTTTGGGTTTAGGGGTTTAGGTTTTCAAGGTTTTGGTTTTAGGGTTTAGGGTTTAGGGTTTATGGTTTTGGGTTTAGGGTTTAGGGCTTAAGGTTTTAGAGTTAGGGATTTGGGGCTTAGTGTGTGGGGTTAGGGTTTAGGGTTTATGGTTTAGGGTTTTGGGTTTAGGGTCTAGGATTTAGGGTTTAGGGTTTAAGGTTTAGGGTTTAGGGTTTAGGGTTTAGGGTTTTGGGTTTAGGGTTCAGGTATTAGGGTTAGGGTTAACGGTTAATGATTTAGGGTTTAGGGTGGGTTTAGGTGTTTAGGTTTTACAGTTTAGGTTTTAGGATTTTTTTTTTTTTTTTTTTTGGATTTAAGGTTTTGGTTTTAGGGTTTAGGGGTTTGTATTTAGGAATTAGGGTTTAGGGTTTAAGGCTTAGGGTTGAGCCTTTAAGGTTTAGGGTTTAGGATTTAGGGCTTAAGGTTTAGGGTTTTAGGGTTTAGGGTTTAGTGCCTGGGTTTAGAATTTTGAGCTTAGAGTTTAGGGATTGGGGGTTAGGGTTTAAGGTAAAGGGTTTAGGGTTTAGGACTTAGGGTTTAGGGTCTAGGTTTTAGTTCTTTATGTTTTAGTGTTTAGGGTTTAGGGTTAAGGGTTTAGGGTTTAGGTGTTTAGGTTTTACGGTTTAGGTTTAAGGGTTTAGGGTTTTTGATTTGAGATTTATGCTTTAGGCTTTAGGGTTTAGCGTTTAGTGTTTAGGGTTTACGATTTAAGGGTATAGGGTTTAAGGTTTAGTTTTGGGGTTTAAGGTTTAGGGTTTATTGTTTTGGGTTTAGGGTTTAGGGTTGGAGTCAGGGTTAGGGGTTCGGGTTTAGCATTTTGGGTTGAGGGTTTTCAGGGTCTAGGGTTTAGGGTTTAGGGTATAGGGTTTGGAGTTCTTGTTTAGGGTTTAGTGTTTAAGGTTTTGGGTTTAGTGGTTAGGGTTTAGGGTTTAGGGTTTCGGGTTTAGGTGCTTAGGTTTTTGGATTTAGGTTTTAGAGTTTGGGGTTTAGGGTTTAGGGTTTAGGGATTTAGGTTTTCGGGGTTTATGTTTGGGATATAGGGTTTAGGGTTTTGGGTATTAGGGTTTAGGGTTATGGGTTGTAGGGTTTAGGGTTTAGGGTTTAGGCTTTTGGTCTCGGGTTTATGGTTTTTAAGGACTAGGTTTTAGGGTTTAGGGTTTGCAGTTTAGGGTTTAGGGTTCAGGGTCTAGGGTTTTGGGTTTAGGGTTTAAGTTTTACGGTTCAGGGTTTAGGGTTTAGGGTTAAGGTTTAGGGTTTAGTGTTTAGTGTTTAGGTTTTAGGGTTTAGGGTTTAGGGTTTAGGGTTTAGGGTTTGGGGGTTAGGGTTTAGATTTTAGGTGTTTAGGTTTTTCGATTTTTGTTTTAGGGTTTAGTGTTTAGGGTTTCAAGGGTCTAGGGTTTAGGGTTTAGGGTTTAGGGTTTAGGGTTTTGGTTTTAGGTGTTTAGGTTTTACGGTTTAGGTTTTAGGGTTTGGGATTTAGGGTTTAAGGTTTAGGGCTTAGGATTTAGGGCCTTGGGTTTACGGTTTAGGGTTTACGGTTTAGGGTTTAGGGTCATAGGGATTAGGGTTTAGTGTTTCAGGCATAGTGTTTAGGGTTTAGGGTTTAGGGTTTATAATTTGGGGTTATATGGTTTAGTGTTTCGGGTTTAGGGTTTAGGGTTTGGAGTTTGGGTTTAGGGTTTAGTGTTTAGGGTTTTTAGGGACTAGGGTTTAGGGTTTAGGGTTTAGGGTTTAGTGTTAGGGTTTAGGGTTTAGTGTCTAGGGTTTTGGGTTTTGGGTTTTGGGTTTACGGTTTAGGGTTTGGGGTTTAGAGTTTAGGGTTTAGGGTTTTGGTTTTAGGTGTTTAGGTTTTAGGGTTTTTGTTTTAGGGTTTAGGGTTTAGCGTTTTTTGGGTGTAGGGTTTAGGGTTTAGTGTTTAGGGTTAGGGTTTAGTGTTTAGGGTTTAGGGTTTAGCGTTAGGGTTTAGGGATTGAGGTTTAGTGTTCTGGGTTTGGTGTTTAGGGTTTAGGGTTTAGGGTTTACGGTTTGGGGTTTTATGGTTTGGGGTTTCGAGTTTTGGATTTAGGGTTTGGTGTTTTGGTTTAGGCTTTAGTTTTTAGGGGTTTTAGGGCCTAGGCTTTAGGGTTTAGGATTTAGGGTTAGGGTTTAGGGTTTTGGGTTTTGGGTTTAGGGTTTGGGGTTTAGGCTTAGGGTTTATGGTTTAGGGTTTAGGGTTTAGGGTTTTCGATTTAGGATTTAAGGTTTGGTGTTAGGTTGTCGGGTTCGGGTTTAGGGTTTAGGGTTTTGGGTTTGGTGTTGGTTTTTAGGGCTTAAGGTTTAGGGTTTGGTGTTATGGTTTAGGGTTTAGTGTTTGGGGTTTATGTTTTAGGGGTTTGGGTTTAGGGTTTAGCGTTTCAAGTTTAGGTGTTTAGGTTTTTGGGTTTAGAGTTTCGGGTTTAAGGTTTGGGGTTTAGGGTTTGGGGTCTGGGTTTAGGGTTTAGGGCTTAAGGTTTTAGGGTTTGGGGTTTTGGGTTTAGGGTTTAGGGTTTGGGGTTAGGGTTTATGTTTTAGGGATTAGGGTTTAGCGTCTATGATTTAGGGTTTAGGGTTTAGGGTTCCGGTTTTATGATTTAGGGGTTAGGGTTAAGGGTTTTGAGGGTTTAGGGTTTAGCGTTTGAAGGTTCGGGTTTGCGGTTAACGGTTTAGGGTTTAGGTGTTTAGGTCTTAAGGTTTAGGTTTTAGGGCTATTTTTTTTTATTTAGGGTTTAGGGTTTAGGGTTTAGTGTTTGGGCATTAGTATTTAGGAATTAGGGTTTGGGGTTTATGGCTTAGGGGTTAGAGTTTAAGGTTTCGGGTTCAGGATTTAGGGCTTAGGGTTTAGGGTTTTCGGGTTTAGGGTTTAGTACAAGGGTTTCAGGTTTTGAGCTTAGGGTTTAGGGTTTTAGTGTTTAGGGTTTAGGGTTTTTAGGGTAAAGGATTTAGGGTTTAGGGTTTAGGGTTTAGGTGTTTAGGTTTTATTATTTAGGTTTTTGGGTTTAGGGTTTTTGATTAGGGTTTAGGCATTAGGCATTGGGGTTTAACGATTAGTATTTTTTTGTTTAGGGTTTTGGGTTTAGGGTTTTGGGTTTAAGGCTTAGGGTTTATGGTTTTTGGTATAAGGTTTAGGGTTTAGGGTTTAGGGTTTAGGGTTGGGGTTTAGGGTTTAGGGTTCAGGTTTTATGATTTAGGGTTTTGGGGGTCTAGGGTTTTGCGTTGAAAGGTTCGGGTTCGCGGTTAACGGTTTAGGGTTTAGGTGTTTAGGTTTTACGGTTTAGGTTTTAGGGTTTTTTTTTGGATTTAGGATTTAGGGTTTAGGGGTTACTGTTTAGGGGTTAGTATTTAGGAATTAGGGTTTGGGGTTTGGGGCTTAGGGGTTAGGATTTAAGGTTTAGGGTTTAGGATTTAAGGCTTAGGGTTTTGTGTTTTGGGTGTAGGGTTTAGGCTTTTGGGTTTAGGTTTTAGGTGTTTATGTTTTAGTGTTTAGGGTTTAATGTTGGGGTTTAGGGTATAGAGTTTTGAGTTATGGTTTAGGGTTTAGTGTTTTGGGTTTTGGGTTTTGGGTTTTTGGTTTAGGTGTTTAGTTTTTACGGTTTAGGTTTTGGGGTTTAGGGTTTAGGGTTTAGGGTTTAGGGGTTTAGGCTTACGGGGTTTTTGTTTTGGATTTTGGGTTTAAGGTTTAGGGTATTACGGTTTAGGGTTTAAGGTTTAGGGTTTGGGGTTTGGGTTTAGGATTTAGGGTTTAGGGTTTAGGGTTTAGGGTTTAGGGTTTGGGGTTAGGGTTTAGTGTTTAAGGTTTAGGGTTTAGGGTTTAAGGTTTATGGTTTTGGGTTTAGTTGTTTAGGTTTTAGGGTTTAGGGCAAGGGTTTAGGGTTTAAGGTTTAGGGTTTAGGGTATTGGGTTAAGGTGTTTACGTTTTACGGTTTAGGCTTTAGTGTTTGGGGTTTAGGGTTCAATGTTTAGGGTTCGGGGTTTAGGGCTAAGGGTTTACGGTTTTGGGCTTAGGGTTTAGGGTTTAGGGTTATAGTGTTTAGGGTTTAGTGTTTCAGGTTTAGTGTTTAGGGTTTAGGGGTTAGGGTTTAGGGTTTGGGGTTATATGGTTTAGGGTTTCGGGGTTCAGGGTTTAGGGTTTGGGGTTTAGTGTTTAATGTTTTTAGGGACTAGGGTATAGGGGTTAGGGTTTAGGGTTTAGGGCTTAGTGTTTAGGGTTTAGGTAGGGTTTAGGGTTTAGGGTTTAGGGTTTAGGGTTTAGGGTTTATGTTTTAGGTGTTTAGATTTTAGTCTTTTTGTTTTAGGGTTTAGGGTTTAGGGTTTAGGGTTTTTAGGGTCTACGAATTAAGGTTTAGGGTTTAGGTTTAGGGTTTAGTGTTTAGGGTTTAAGTTTAGGGTTTAGTGTTTAGGATTTTTTGTTTAGGGTTTAGGGTTTAGGGTTACGGGGTTAGGGTTTAGGTTTTAGTGTTTGGGGTTTGGGGTTTGGGTTTAGGGTTTAGTGTTTTGGGTTTTTAGGTCTAGGGTTTAGGGTTAGGGTTTAGGGTTAGGGTTTAGGGTTTAATGTTTAGGGTTTAGGGTTTAGGGGTTAGGTTTTAGGGTTTAGGGTTTCGGGTTTAGGTATTTAGGTTTTTGGGTTTAGGTTTTAGGGCTTAGGGTTTAGTGTTTAGGGTTTAGGTTCTAGGGTATAGGGTGTATGGTTTAGGTTTCATGGTTTAGGGTTTAGGCTTTGGGGTTTATGTATTTAGGTTTTAAGGTTTTGGTTATAGGGTTTAGGGTTTTTGATTTAAGGTTTAGCGTTTAGGGTTTAGGGTTTAGCAGTTAGTATTTTGGGTTTAGGTTTTAGGGTTTAGGTTTTAGGTGTTTAGGGTTTGGGGTTTTATTTTTAGTGTTTAGGGTTTTTTGGGTCTAGGGTTTAGGGTTTAGGGTTTAGGGTTTAGGTGTTTAGGTTTTACAGTTTAGTTTTTAGGGTTCTGGGTTTAGGGTTTAGGGTTTGAGGTTTACGGTTTGGGGTTTAGGGCCTAGGGTTTAAGGTTTAAGGTTTAGGGTTTAGGTTTTTGGGTTATAGCGTTTAGGGTTTAGGGTTTTTCTTTTAAGGTTTAGGGTTTGGTGTTAGGGTTTGGGGTTCGTGTTTAGGGTTTAGCGTTTAGGGTTTGGTGTTATGGTTTAAGGTTTAGTGTTTATGGTTTAGGGTTTAGTGTTTAGGGTTTAGGGTTTAGGGGTTAGGGTTTTGGGTTTTGGGTTTTGGGTTTAGGTGTTTAGGTTTTGGGGTTTAGGTTTTGGGGTTAAGGGTTTAGGGTTTAGGGGTTTAGGTTTTCAGGGGTTTGGTTTTAGGGTTTAGGGTTTAGGGTTTATGGTTTTGGGTTTAGGGTTTGGGGTTAGGGTTTAGGGCTTAGGGTTTAGGGCTTAAGGTTTTAGGGCTAGGGATTTGAGGCTTAGTGTGTGGGCTTAGGGTTTAGGGTTTATGGTTTAGGGTTTTGGGTTTAGGGTTTAGGATTTAGGGTTTAGGGTTTAAGGTTTAGGGTTTTGGGTTTTGGGTTTAGGGTTTAGGGTTTAGGGTTTTGGGTTTAGGGTTCAGGTTTTAGGGTTTAGGGTTTAGTGTTTAGGGTTTTGAGGGTCTAGGGTTTAGCATTTAAGGGTTAGGGTTTACGGTTTATGATTTAGGGTTTAGGGTTTAGGTGTTTAGGTTTTATGATTTATGTTTTAGGGTTATTATTATTATTTTTTTTTTTTGCATTTATGGTCTAGGTTTTAGGGTTTAGGGTTTAAGGCTTAGGGTTAAGCCTTTAAGGTTTAGGGCTTAGGATTTAGGGCTTAGGGTTTAGGGTTTTAGGGTTTAGGGTTTAGTGCCTAGGTTTAGAATTTTGAGCTTAGAGTTTAGGGTTTGGGGGTTAGGGTTTAGGGTATAGGGCTTAGGGTTTAGGGTCTAGGTTTTAGTTCTTTATGTTTTAGTCTTGAGGGTTTAGGGTTTTTAGGGTTAAGGGTTTAGGGTTTAGGGTTTAGGGTTTAGGTGTTTAGGTTTTACGATTTAGGTTTAAGGGTTTAGGGTTTTTGATTTGGGATTTACGCTTTAGGCTTTAGGGTTTAGCGTTTGGTGTTTAGGGTTTACGGTTTAACGGTATAGGGTTTATGGTTTAGTTTTGGGGTTTAGGGCTTAAGGTTTATGGTTTAGGGTATAAGGTTTAGGGTTTAGGGTTGGGGTTAGGGTTGTGGGTTTGGGTTTAGCATTTTGGGTTTAGGGTTTAGGGTTTGGGGTTTAGGGTTTAGGGTTTGGAGTTCTTGTTTAGGGTTTAGTGTTTAAGGTTTTGGGTTTAGTGGTTAGGGTTTAAGGTTTAGGGTTTCGGGTTTAGGTGTTTAGGTTTCTGGATTTAGGTTTTAGAGTTTGGGGTTTAGGGTTTAGGGTTTAGGGATTTAGGTTTTCGTGGTTTATGTTTGCGATATATGGTTTAGGGTTTAGGGTTGTAGGGTTTAGGGTTTAGGGTTTGGGTCTCGGGTTTATGGTTTTTAAGGAATAGGGTTTAGGGTTTATGGTTTGCGGTTTAGGGTTTAGGGTTCAGGGTCTAGGGTTCAAGTTTTACGGTTCAGGGTTTAGGTTTAGGGTTTAGGGTTTAGGGTTAAGGTTTTGGGTTTAGTGTTTAGTGTTTATGTTTTAGGGTTTTGAGTTTAGGGTTTGGGGTTTAGGGTTTAGGGGTTAGGGTTTAGATTTTAGGTTTTTAGGTTTTTGTGTTTTGGTTTTAGGGTTTAGGGTTTAGGGTTTAGGGTTTCTAGGGTCTATGGTTTAGGGTTTAGGGTTTTGGTTTTAGGTGTTTAGGTTTTACGGTTTAGGTTTTAGGGTTTGCGATTTAGTGTTTAAGGTTTAGAGCTTGGGGTTTAGGGCTTGGGGTTTACGGTTTAGGGCTTACGGTTTAGAGTTTAGGGTTATAGGGCTTAGGGTTTAGTGTTTCGGGTATAGTGTTTAGGGTTTAGGGTTTAGGGTTTAGGGTTTGGGGTTATATGATTTAGTGTTTCAGGTTTAGGGTTTAGGGTTTGGAGTTTGGGTTTATGGTTTAGTGTTTAGGGTTTTTAGGGACTAGGGTTTAAGGTTTAGGGTTTAGTGTTAGGATTTAGGGTTTTGTGTGTAGGGTTTAGGGTTTTGGGTTTAGGGTTTTTAGGGACTTGGGTTTAAGGTTTAGGGTTTAGTGTTAGGATTTAGGGTTTAGTGTCTAGGGTTTTGGGTTTAGGGTTGAGGGTTTGGGGTTCAGGGTTTAGGGTTTTTGTTTTAGGTGTTTAGGTTTTAGGGTTTTTGTTTTAGGGTTTAGGGTTTAGGGTTTAGCGGTTTTTGGGTCTAGGGTTTAGGGTTCAGTGTTTAGGGTTTAGGGTTTAGCGTTAAGGTTTAACGTTAGGGTTTAGGGATTGAGGTTTAGTGTTCCTGGTTTGGTGTTTAGGGTTTAGGGTTTAGGGTTTACGGTTTGGGGTTATATGGTTTGCGGTTTCGAGCTTTGGGTTTAGGGTTTTGTGTTTTGGTTTAGGCTTTAGTTTTTAGGAGTTTTAGGGACTAGGGTTTAGGGTTTAGGATTTAGGGTTAGGGTTTAGGGTTTAGGGTTTAGGGTTTAGGGTTTGGGGTTTAGGGCTTAGGGTTTACGGTTTATGGATTAGGGTTTAGGGTTTTCGGTTTAGGGTTTAGGGTTTTGTGTTAGGTTTTCTGGTTCGGGTTTAGGGTTTAGGGTTTTGGGTTTGGTGTTGTGGTTTAGGGTTTAGGGTTTAGGGTTTGGTGTTGTGGTTTAGGGTTTAGTGTTTTAGGTTTAAGGTTTAGGGGTTTGGGTTTAGGGTTTAGCGTTTCAGGTTTAGGTGTTTAGGTTTTAGGGTTTAGGTTTTTGGGTTTAGTGTTTACAGTGTGGGGGTTTAGGTTTTTAGGGTTTTTGTTTTAGGGTTTGGGGTTTCAAGTTTAAGGTTTGGGGTTAGGGTTTAGGGTTTGGGGCTTAAGGTTTTAGGGTTTGGGGTTTTGGGTTTAGGGTTTAGGGTTTGGGGTTAGGGTTTAGGGTTTATGTTTTAGGGATTAGGGTTTAGCGTCTATGATTTAGGGTTTAGGGTTTAAGGTTTAGGGTTTAGGATTTAGGGTTCAAGTTTTATGATTTAGGGTTTAAGGTTTAGGGTTTTGAGGGTCTAAGGTTTAGCATTTTAAGGTTCGGGTTTGCAGTTAACGGTTTAGGGTTTACGTGTTTAGGTTTTACGCTTTAGGTTTTAGGGTTATTTTATTGGATTTAGGGTTTTGGGTTTAGGATTTAGTGTTTAGGGGTTAGTATTTAGGAATTAGTGTTTCAGGTTTAGGGCTTAGGGGTTAGGGTTTAAGGTTTAGGGTTTAGGATTTAGGGCTTAGGGATTAGGGTTTTACGGTTTAGGGTTTAGTACAAGGGTTTAGGGTTTAGCGTTTTAGTGTTTAAGGTTTAAGGTTTTTAGGGGAAAGGATTTATGGTTTAGGGTTTAGGGTTTAGGTGTTTAGGTTTTATGGTTTAGGTTTTAGGGTTTAGGGTCTTTGAATAGGCTTTAGGCTTTAGGGTTTAGCGTTTAACGATTAGTATTTTTTTGTTTAGGGTTTAGGGTTTAGGGTTTAAGGTTTAGGGTTTTGTGTTTAGGGCTTAGAGTTTATGGTTTACGGTATAAGGTTTAGGGTTTAGGGCTTAGGGTTTCGGGTTTACAATTTAGGGTTGGGGATAGGGTTTGGTGTTGGGGTTTAGGTCTTTGGGTTAAGGGTTTTTAGGTTCTAGGGTTTAAGGTTTAGGGTTTGGGGTTTTGTGTGTAGGGTTTGGGGTTATGGTTTAGGGTTTAGTGTTGAGGGTTTTGGGTTTAGGGGTTAGGGTTTAGGGTTTAGGGTTTCAGGTTTAGGTGTTTAGGTTTTAGGGTTTAGGTTTTAGAGTTTCGCGTTTGGGGTTTAGGGTTTAGGGTTTAGGGGTTATGGTTTTCGGGGTTTATGTTCGGGATTTAGGATTTAGGGTTTAGGGTTATAGGGTTTTGTTTTCGGGTTTAGGGTTTAGGGTTTTGTGTTCGGGTTTAGGGTTTAGTGTTTAGGGTTTTTAGGGAGTAGGGTTTAGGGTTTCGGGTTTAGTTTTCGAGTTTAGGGTTTAGGGTTTAGGGTTTAGGTGTTAGGGTTTAGGCTTTAGGGTTTTTGTTTTAGGGTTTAGGGTTTAGTGTTTAGGGTTTTGGTTTTAGGTGTTTAGGTTTTACGATTTTGGTTTTAGGGTTTGGGGTTAAGGTTTAAGGTTTAGGGTTTGGGATATAGGGATTAGGGTTTAGGGTTATATGGGATAGAGTTTCGGGTTTAGGGTTTAGGGTTTGGGGTTTCAGTTTAGAGTTTAGTGTTTAGTGTTTTTAGGGACTAGGGTTTAGGGTTTAGGGTTAGGTTTTTGGGTTTAGTTTCTAGGGTTTAAGGTTTAGGGTTTAGGGTTTGGGGTTTGGGGTTTGGGGTTTAGGGTTTAGGGTTTATGGTTTAGGTTTTACGTGTTTAGGTTTTAAGGTTTTTGTTTTATGGTTTACGGTTTAGGGTTTAGGATTTTTAGGGTCTAGGTTTTAGGGTTTAGTGTTTACGGTTAGGGTTTAGGGTTTAGGGTTTAGGGTTTAGTATTTCGGGTTTAGTGTTTAGGGTTTAGGGTTTATGGTTTAGGGTTTGGGGTTTGGGTTTAAGGTTTAGTGTTTAGGGTTTTGATGGACTAGGGTTTGGGGTTTAGGATTAGGGTTTAGGGTTTAGTGTATAGGGTTTAGGGTTTTGGGTTAGGGGTTTAGGGCTTAGGGTTTAGGGTTTAGGTTTTAGGGGTTTAGATTTTAGGATTTTTCTTTTAGGGTCTAGAGTTTAGGGTTTAGGGTTAGCGTTTATTGTTTTGGTTTTACGGTTTATGATTTAGGTGTTTAGGTTTTACGGTTTAAGTTTTAGGGTTTAGGGTTTAGCGATAAGAGTTTGTGGTTTAGGGCTTGGGGTTTAGGGTTTGAGGTTTATGGATTAGGGTTTAGGGTAATATGGTTTAGGGTTTTTACGGCCTAGGGTTTAGGGTCTAGGATTTAGGGTTAGCGTTTACAATTTAGGGTTTAGGGTTTAGTGTTTAGGTTTTAGGGTTTTGGGTTTAGGGTTTCGGGTTTAGGGTTTAGGGTTTGGTGTTAGGTTTTGGGGTTCGGGTTTAGGATTTAGTGTTTTGGGTTTGGTGTTGTGGTTTAGGGTTTGGTGTTATGGTTTTGGGTTTAGTGTTTAGGGTTTAAGGTTTAGGGGTTAGGGTTTAGGGTTTAGGGTTTCGGGTTTAGGTGTTTAGGTTTTAGGGTTTAGGTTTTTGGGTTTGGGGGTTTAGGTTTTCAGGTTTTTGGTTTTAGCATTTACGGTTTAGGGTTTAAGGTTTGGGGTTTAGGATTTGGAGTTGGGGTTTAGGGTTTAGGGCTTAAGGTTTGAGGGTTTGTGGTTTTGGGTTTAGGGTTTAGGGTTGGGGATTAGGGTTTTGGGTTTAGGGTTTAGGGTTTAGCGTCTATGATTTAGGGTTTACGGTGTAAGGTTTAGGGTTTAGGGTTTAGGGTTCAAGTTTTATGATTTAGGGTTTAGGGTTTAGGGTTTTGAGGGTCATGGGTTTAGCGTTTGAAGGTTCGGGTTTACGGTTAACGGTTTAGGGTTTAGGTTTTTAGGTTTTAGGGGTTTTTTTTTTTTTTTTGATTTAGGGTTTAGTGTTTTGGGATTAGTGTTTAGGGGATAGTATTTAGGAATTAGGGTTTAGGGTTTAAGGTTTTGGGTTTAGGATTTAAGGCTTAGGGTTTAGGGTTTTAGGGTTTAGGGTTTAGTGCTAGGGTTTATGGTTTTGAGCTTAGGGTTTAGGGTTTAGGGTTTAGGTTTTAGGTGTTTATGTTTTAGTGTTTTGTGTTTAGGGTTTTTAGGGTCAAGGATTTTGGGTTTAAGGTGCTAGGGTTTAGGGTTTTGAGCTTAGGGTTTAGGTTTTGGGTTTAGGGTATTGGTTTTAGGTGTTTATATTTTAGTGTTTAGGGTTTAGGGTTTTTAGGGTCATGGATTTAGGGTTTTGGGTTTAAGGTTTAGGTGTTTAGGTTTTACAGTTTAGGTTTTAGGGGTTAGGGTATTTCATTTTGGCTTTAGGCTTTAGGGCTTAGCGATTAGTATTTTTGGTTTAGGGTTTAGGGTTTAGGGTTTAGGGTTGAAGGTTTAGGGTTTGGGGTTTAGGGCTTAGGCTCTATGGTCTACAGTATAAGGTTTAGGGTTTAGGATTCAGGGTTTAGGGTTTCGGGTTTACGGTTTGGTGTTGGGGATAGGGTTCAGGTTTTGGGTTTTGGGTTGGGGGTTTTTAGGGTGTAGGGTTTGGGGTTTAGGGTATAGGGTTTGGAGTTATGGTTTAGGGTTTAGTGTTTAGGGTTTTTGGTTTAGGGGTTAGGGTTTAGGGTTTAGGGTTTTAGGTTTAGGTGTTTAGGTATTAGGGTTTAGGTTTTAGAGTTTAGGGTTTAGGGTTTAGGGTTTAGCGTTTAGGGATTTAGGTTTTCGCGGTTTATGTTCGGGATTTTGGGTTTTGGGTTTAGGGTATTAGGGTTTAGGCTTTAGGGTTATAGGGTTTTGGATTCGGGTTTAGGGTTTAGGGTTTTGGGTTCGTGTTTAGGGCTTAGTGTTTAGGGTTTTTAGGAAGTAGGGTTTTGGGTTTCGGGATTAGGTTTTAGGGTTTAAAGTTCAGGGTCTAGGGTTTAGATTTTAGGGTTTTTGTTTTAGGGTTTAGGATTTAGGGTTTAGGGTTTTGGTTTTAGGTGTTTAGGTTTTACGATTTAGGTTTTAGGGTTTGTGGTTTAGGGTTTGAGGTTTAGGGTTTGGGGAATTGGGTTTAGGGTTTTTAGGGTCTAGGGTTTAGTGTTTAGGATTAGGGTTTAGGGTTTGGGGTTTAGTATTTCGGGTTTAGTGTTTAGGGTTTAGGGTTTAGGGTTTCGGGTTTGGGTTTAGGGTCTAGTGTTTGGGGTTTTTAGGGACGAGGGTTTAGGGTTTAGGGTTTAGTGTCTAGGGTTTGGGGTTTAGGGTTAGGGTTTTGGGGCTTAGGGTTTAGGGTTTAGGGTTTCGGTTTTAGGTGTTTAAATTTTAGGGTTGTTCATTTTGGGTCTAGGGTTTAGGGTTTTTAGGGTCTAAGGTTTAGGGTTTAGGGTTTAGGGTTAGGGTTTAGGGTTTAGGGTTTAGGGTTTAGGGTTTAGGGTTTAGGGTTTAAGGTTTAGGTGTTTAGGTTTTACGGTTTAGGTTTTAGGGTTTAGGGTTTAGCGTTTAGGGTTTGGGGTTTAAGGTTTAGGGTTTAGGGTTTGGTGTTTGGGTTTGGGGTTCGGGTTTAGGGTTTAGGGTTTTAGGTTTGGTTTTGTGGTTTAGGGTTTAGTATTTAGGGTTTAGAGTCTAAGGTTTCAAGTTTAGGGTTAGGGTTTTGGTTTTAGGGTTTAGGGTTTTTGGTTTAGGGTTTCTAGGGTGTTGGTGTTAGGGTTTAGGGTTTAGGGTTTAGGTTTTAGGGTTTAAGGTTTAGGGTTTAGGGTTTAAGGTTTAGGGTTTAGGGTTTAGGGCTTAGTGTTTACGATTCAGGACTTAGGGTTTTGGGTTTAGGGTTATAGGGTTTAGGGTTTGGGGTTTCGTGTTTAGTGTTTATGGTTTAGGGTTTGGGGTTATAAGGTTTGTGGTTTCGGGTTTAGGGTTTAGGGTTTCGGGTTTGGGTTTAGGGTTTTTTCTTGACCAGGGTTTAGGTTTAGGGTTTAGGGTTTAGTTTCTAGGGTTTAGGGTTTAGGGTGTAGGGTTTAGGTTTTAGGTGTGTTGGTTTTAGGGTTTTTGTTTTAAGGTTTAGGGTTTAGGGTTTAGGGGTTTAGGTTTTCGGGGTTTTTGTTCGGGATTTTGGGTTTAGGGTTGAGGGTATTAGGGTTATGGGGTTTAGGTTTCGGGTTTAGGGCTTAGGGTTTGGGGTTGCAGTTTAGGGTTAATTTTTAGGGTTTTTAGGGACTAGGGTTTAGGGTTTCGGGTTTAGGTTTTAGGGTTTAGGTTTCAGGGTTTAGGATTTAGGTGTCAGGGTTTAGGTTTTAGGTGTTTAGGTTTCAGGGATTTGGTTTTAGGGTTTAGGGTTTAGGGTTTAGGGTTTCTAAGGTCTAGGGTTTAGGGTTTAGTGTTTAGGGTTTAGGGTTTTTGTTTTAGGGTTTAAGGTTTAGGGTTTTGGGTTTAGGGCTTAGGGTTTATGGTTTACGGTATAAGGTTTAGGGTTTAGGGTTTAGGGTCTACGATTTCAGGTTTACGGTTTTGGTTTGGTGATAGGGTTTGGGGTTTGGGTTTAGGGTTTTGAGTTGAGGGTTTTTAGGGTCTAGGGTTTAGTGTTTAGGGTTTGGGGTTTAGGGTATAGCGTTTGGAGTTATGGTTTAGGCTTTTGGGTTTAGGTGTTTGGGTTTATGGTTTAGGGTTTCAGGTTTAGGTGTTTAGGTTTGAGGGTTTTGGTTTTAGAGTTTTGGGTTTAGGGTTTAGTGTTTAGGGTTTAGGGTTTAGGGGTTTAGGTTTTCAGGGTTTATGTTCTGGACTTAGGGTTTAGGGTTTAGGGTATTACGATTTAGGGTTTAAGGTTATAGGGTTTAGGTTTTGGGTTTTGGGTTTGGGGTTTTGGGTTCGGGTTTAGGGTTTAGTGTATAGGGTTTTTAGGGAGTAGGGTTTAGTGTTTCGGGTTTAGGTTTTAGGGTTTAGGGTTTAGGTGTTAGGGTTTAGGTTTTAGGGTTTTGGTTTTAGGTGTTTAGCATTTACGATTTAGGTTTTAGGGTTTGGGGTTTAGGGTTTAAGGTTTAGGGTTTGGGGTGTAAGGTTTAGGGTTTAGTGTTTTGGGTTTAGTGTTTATGGTTTTGGGTTTTGGGTTTTAGGTTTTGGTTTTAGGCGTTTAGGTTTTATGATTTAGGTTTTAGGGTTTGGCGTTCAGGGTTTAATGTTTAGGGTTTGGGGTATAGGGTTTAGGGTTTAGTGTTTCGGGTTTAGTGTTTAGGCTTTAGGGTTTAGGGTTAAGTGTTTAGGGTTATATGATTTAGGGTTTCGGGTTTAGGGTTTTGGGTATGGTGTTTGGGTTTAGAGTTTAGTGTTTAGTGCTTTTAGAAACAAGGGTTTTGGGTTTTGGGTTTAGTGGCTAGGGTTTAGGGTTTAGGGTTTAAGGTTTAGCGTTTAGAGTTTGGGGTTTTGGGTTTAGGGTTTAGGGTTTAGGGTTTTTAGGGTCTAGGTTTGGGGGTTTAGTGTTTAGGGTTTAGGGTTTAGGGTTTGTCGTTTAGTATTTCGGGTTTAGTGTTTAGGGTTTAGGGTTTAGGGTTTGGGGTTTGGGTTTAGGGACTAGTGTTTAGGGTTTTTAGGGACTAGTGTTTAGGGTTTAGGGTTTAGGGTTTAGTGCCTAGGGTTTAGGGTTTAGGGTTAGGGGTTTAGGGCTTAGGGTTTGGAGTTTGGGGTTTAGGTTTTAGGTGTTTAGATTTTAGGGTTTTTCTTTTAGGGTCTAGGGTTTAGGGTTTGGGGTTTTTAGGGTCGAGGGTTTAGGGTTTAGGGTTAGCGTTTTTGGTTTAGGGTTTAGGGTTTAGGTGTTTAATTTTTACGGTTTAGGTTTTAGGGTTTAGGGTTTAGTGTTTAGGGTTTGGGGTTTAGGGTTTTAGTTTTAGGGTTTGGGGTTTAGGGCTTAGCGTTTACGGTTTAGGGTTTAGGGTTTAAGGTTTAGGGTAATAGGGTTTTGGGTTTAGGGTTTAGGGTTTGGTGTTTGGGTTTGGGGTTCGGGTTTACGGTTTTGGTTATAGGTGTTTAGGGTTTAAGGTTTAGGGGTTAGGGTTTAGGGTTTATGGTTTTGGGTTTAGGGTTACGGTTTAGGTGATAGGTGTATAGGTTTTAGGGTTTTGGGTTTTGGGTTTAGGATTTCTAGGGTCTAGTGTCTAGGGTTTAGGGTTTAGGGTTTAGCGTTTTGGGTTTTGGTGTTTAGGCCTTAAGGTTTAAGTTTTTGGGTTTAGGTTTTAAGGTTTAGGGTTTAGGGTTTGGGGTTTAGGGCTTAGTGTTTATGGTTTAGGAATTAGGGTTTAGGGTTTAGGGTTATAGGGTTTAGGGTTTACGGTTTCGGGTTTAGTGTTTATGGTTTAGGGTTTTGGGTTTCGGGTGTCGAGTTAGAGCGTTTAGGGTTTCGAGTTTAGGGTTTAGAGTTTCAGGTTTGGCTTTTGTGTTTTGTGTTTAGGGTTTTGTCAGGAGTAGGGTTTAGGGTTTATGATTTAGGGTTTAGGGTTTAGGGTTTAGGGTTTAGGGTTAGGGTTTAGGGTTTAGTGTCTAGGGTTTAGGCCTTAGGGTTTGGGGTTTGGGGTTTAGGTTTTAGGTTTGTGGGTTTTAGGGTTTTTGTTTTAGGGTTTAGGGTTTAGGGTTTAGGGGTTTAGGTTGTCGTGGTTTTTGTTCGGGATTTAGAGTTTAGGGTTTAGGGTATTGGGGTTATACGGTTTAGGTTTCAGGTTGAGGGTTTAGGGTTTGGGGTTTGGGTTTAGAGTTTAGTGTTTAGTGTTTTTAGGGACTAGGGTTTTGGGTTTCGGGTTTAGGTTTTAGGGTTTAGGGTTTAGCATTTAGGGTTTAGGTGTCAGGGTTTAGGTTTTAGGTGTTTAGGTTTTGTGTTTCGGGTTTCTAGGGTCTAGGATTTAGGGTTTAGAGTTTAGCGTTTAGGGTTTGGGGTTTAGGGTTTAAGGTTTAGGGTTTGGGGTATAGGGTTTAGGGTTGAGTGTTTCGGGTTTAGTGTTTATGGTTTAGTGTTTTGGGTTTAGGGTTTTGGTTTTAGTTGTTTCGGTTTTGCGATTTAGGTTTTTGGGTTTGGGGTTTAGGGTTTAAGGTTTAGGGTTTGGGGTATAGGCTTTAGGGTTTAGTGTTTCTTGTTTAGTGTTTAGGCTTTAGGGTTTAGGGTCTAGGGTTATAGGGTTTAGGATTTCGGGTTTAGGGTTTATGGTTTGGTGTTTGGGTTTAGAGTTTAGTGTTTAGTGCTTTTAGGGACTAGGGTTTAGGGTTTTGGGTTAGTGTTATGGTTGAGTGTCTTGGGTTTAGGGTTTAGGGTTTAGCGTTTAGGGTTTGGGGTTTGGGGTTTAGGGTTTAGGGTTTAGGTTTTAGGTGTTTAGGTTTTAAGGTTTTTGTTTTATGGTTTAGGGTTTAGGGTTTTTAGGGTCTAGGGTTTAGGGTTTAGTGTTTGGGGTATGGGTTTAGGGTTTACGGTTTAAGGTTTGGGTTTTAGTATTTCGAGTTTAGTGTTTAGGGTTTAGGGTTTAGGGTTTGGGGTTTGGGTTTGGGGTTTAGTGTTTAGGGTTTTTAGGGACTAGTCTTTAGGGTTTAGGGTTTAGGGTTAGGGTTTAGGGTTTAGGGTTTAGGGTTAGGGTTTAGGGTTTAGGGTTAGGGTTTAGGGTTTAGTGTTTAGGGTTTAGGGTTTAGGGTTAGGGGTTTAAGGTTTAGGGTTTAGGGTTTAGGGTTTAGGTTTTAGGTGTTTAAATTTTAGGGGTTTTCTTTTAGGTTCTACGATTTAGGGTTTATGGTTCTTTTAGGGTTAATTTTTAGGGTTTAGGGTTTAGGGTTTAGGTGTTTAAGTTTTACGGTTTAGGTTTTAGGGTTTAGGGTTTAGTGTTTAGGGTTTGGGGTTTAGGGTTTAGGGTTTAAGGTTTAGGGTTTGGGGTTTCGGGCTTAGGGTTTACGGTTTAGGGTTTAAGGTTTAGGGTTTAGGGTTTAGGGTAATAGGGTTTTGGGTTTAGGGTTTAGTGTTTGGTGTTTGGGTTTGGGGTTCGGGTTTAGGGTTTACGATTTTGCATTTAGTTTTGTGGTTTAGGTTTTAGTGTTTATGGTTTAGGGTTTAGGGGTTAGGGTTTAGGGTTTATGGTTTCCGGCTTAGGGTTAGGGTTTAGGTTTTAGGTGTATAGGTTTTAGGGTTTAGGGTTTTGGGTTTAGGATTTCTAGGGTCTAGGGTTTAGGGTTTAGGGTTTAGGGTTTAGCGTTTTGGGTTTTGGTGTTTAGGCTTTAAGGTTTATGTTTTAGGGTTTAGGTTTTAAGGTTTAGGGTTCAGGGTTTGAGGTTTAGGGTTTGGGGTTTATGGCTTAGGGTTTACGGTTTAGGACTTAGGGTTTAGGGTTTAGGGTTATAGGGTTTAGGGTTTGCGGTTTCGGGTTTAGTGTTTATGGTTTAGGGTTTTGGGTTTAGGGTTTCAGGTTATAGGGTTTAGGATTTCGCGTTTAGGGTTTAGGGTTTCGGGTTTGGCTTTTGGGTTTAGTGTTTAGGGTTTTTTCAGGACTAGGGTTTAGGGTTTACGATTTAGGGTTTAGGGTTTAGTGTCTTGGGTTTAGGGTTTAGGGTTTAGTGTTTAGGATTTAGGTTTTAGGTGTGTGGGTTTTAGGGTTTTTGTTTTTGGGTTTAGGGTTTAGGGTTTAGGGTTTTTAGGGTTTAGGGTTTAGGGGTTTAGGTTTTCGACGTTTTTGTTCAGGATTTAGGGTTTAGGGTATTAGGGTTATAGGGTTTAGGTTTTGGGTTTAGGGTTTGGGGTTTGGGTTTAGGGTTTGCTGTTTAAGGTTTTTAGGGACTAGGGTTTATGGTTTTAGGTTTAGGTTTTAGGGTTTAGGGTTCAACGTTTAAGGTTTGGGTGTCAGGGTTTAGGTTTTATGTGTTTAGGCTTTAGGGTTTAGGGTTTAGTGTTTCTAGGGTCTAGGGTTTAGGGTTTCAGGTTTAGGTTTTAGGGTTTAGGGTTCAACGTTTAGGGTTTGGGTGTCAGGGTTTAGGTTTTAGGTGTTTAGGTTTTAGGGTTTAGGGTTTAGTGTTTCTAGGGTCTAGGGCTTAGGGTTTAGTGTTTAGGGTTTAGGGTTTTGGTTTTAGGTGTTTAGGTTTTACGATTTTGGTTTTTGGGTTTGGGGTTTAGGGTTTAAGGTTTAGGGTTTGGGGTATAGGATTTAGTGTTTAGTGTTTCGGGTTTAGTGTTTATGGTTTTGTATTTTGGGTTTAGGGTTTTTGTTTTAGGTTTTTAGATTTTACGATTTAAGTTTTAGGGTTTGGGGTTTAGGGTTTAAGGTTTAGGGTTTGGGGTATAGGGTTTAGGGTTTAGTGTTTCGGGTTTTGTGTTTAGGGTTTAGGGTTATATGGTTTTGGGTTTTGGGTTTAGGGTTTAGGGTTTGGTGTTTGGGTTTAGAGTTTAGTGTTTAGTGCTTTTTGGGACTAGGGTTTAGGGTTTAGGGTTTAGGGTTAGCGTTTTGGGTTTAGTGTCTAGGGTTTAGGCTTTAGGGTTTAGGGTTTAGCATTTAGGGTTTGGGGTTTGGGGTTTAGGGTTTAGGGTTTAGGTTTTAGGTGTTTAGGTTTGAATGTTTTTGTTTTATGGTTTAGGGTTTAGGGTTTAGGGTTTTTAGGGTCTACGTTTTAGTGTTTAGTGTTTAGGGTTAGGGTTTAGGGTTTGGGGTTTAGTATTTCGGGTTTAGTTTTTAGGGTTTGGGGTTTTGGGTTTGGGGTTTGGGTTTAGGGTTTAGTGTTTAGGGGTTTTCTTTTAGGGTCTAGGGTTTAGGGTTTAGGGTTTTTAGTGTCGAGGGTTTAGGGTTTGGAGTTTAGGGTTTAAGGTTAAGGGTTTAGGGTTTAGGTGTTTAAGTTTTTACGGTTCAGGATTTAAGGTTTAGGGTTTAGTGTTTAGGGTTTAAGGTTTAGGGTTTGTGGTTTAGGGCCTTGGGTTTAGGGTTTAGGGTTTGGTGTTTGGGTTTGGGGTTCAGGTTTTGGGTTTAAGGTTTTGGGTTTGGTTTTGTGGTTTAGGGTTTAGTGTTTAGGGTTTAGGGTTTAGGCTTAGGGTTTAGGGTTTATGGTTTTGAGTTTGTGGTTAGGGTTTAGGTTTTAGGTGTGTGGGTTTTAGGGTTAGGGTTTTGGGTTTAGTGTCTAGGGTTTATGGTTTTGGGTTTAGGGTTTAGGGTTTAGGGTTTGGGGTTTGGGGTTTAGGGTTTAGGGTTTAGGGTTTAGGTTTTAGGTGTTTATGTTTTAGGGTTTTTGTTTTAGGGTTTAGAGTTTAGGGTTTTTAGGGTCTAGGGTTTAGGGTTTTGGGTTAGGGTTAGCGTTTAGAGTTTAGGGTTAGGGTTTTGGGTTTTGTATTTCGGGTTTAGTGTTTTGGATTTAGGGTTTAGGGTTTGGGGTGTAGGTTTAGGGTTTAGTGTTTAGGGTTTTCTAGGGACTAGGGTTTAAGGTTTAGGGTTTAGCGTTAGGCTTTAGGGTTTTGTGTCTAGTGTTTAGGGTTTAGGGTTTGGGGTTTAGGGCTTAGGGTTTAGGTTTTAGGGTTTAGGTTTTAGGTGTGTGGGTTTTAGGGTTTTTGTTTTAGGGTTTAGGGTTTAGGGTTTAGGGTTTTTAGGGTTTAGGGTTTAGGGTTTAGGGGTTTAGGTTTTCGAGGTTTTTGTTCAGGATTTAGGGTTTAGGGTTTAGGGTATTAGGGTTATAGGGTTTACGTTTTGGGTTTAGGGTTTGGGGTTTGAGTTTAGGGTTTACTGTTTAAGGTTTTTAGGGACTAGGGTTTAGGGTTTAGGGTTTCAGGTTTAGGTTTTAGGGTTTAGGGTTCAACGTTTAGGGTTTAGGTGTCAGGATTTAGGTTTTAGGTGTTTAGGTTTTAGGGTTTAGGGTTTAGGGTTTAGTGTTTCTAGGGTCTCGGGTTTAGGGTTTATTGTTTAGGGTTTAGGGTTTTTGTTTTAGGTGTTTAGGTTTTACGATTTTGGTTTTTGGGTTTGGGGTTTAGGGTTTAAGGTTTAGGGTTTGGGGTATAGGATTTAGTGTTTAGTGTTTCGGGTTTAGTGTTTATGGTTTTGTATTTTGGGTTTAGGGTTTTTGTTTTAGGTGTTTAGATTTTACGATTTAAGTTTTAGGGTTTGGGGTTTGGGGTTTAGGGTTTAAAGTTTAGGGTTTGGGGTATAGGGTTTAGGGTTTAGTGTTTCAGGTTTTGTGTTTAGGGTTTAGGGTTATATGGTTTAGGGTTTTGGGTTTATTGTTTAGGGTTTGGTATTTGGGTTTAGAGTTTAGTGTTTAGTGCTTTCCGGGACTAAGGTTTAGGGTTTAGGGTTTAGGGTTAGCGTTTTGGGTTTAGTGTCTAGGGTTTAGGCTTTAGGGTTTAGGGTTTAGCATTTAGGGTTTGGGGTTTGGGGTTTAGGGTTTAGAATTTAGGTTTTAGGTGTTTAGGTTTCAATGTTTTTGTTTTATGGTTTAGGGTTTAGGGTTTAGGGTTTTTAGGGTCTAGGGTTTAGTGTTTAGTGTTTAGGGTTAGGGTTTAGGGTTTGGGGTTTAGTATTTCGGGTTTAGTTTTTAGGGTTTGGGGTTTTGGGTTTGGGGTTTGGGTTTAGGGTTTAGTGTTTAGGGTTTTTAGGGACTAGTGTTTAGGGTTTAGGGTTTAGGGTTAGGGTTTAGGGTTTAGTGTCTAGGGTTTAGGGTTTAGGTTTAGGGGTTTAGGGCTTAGGGTTTAGGGTTTAGGGTTTAGGTTTTAGGTGTTTAGATTTTAGGGGTTTTCTTTTAGGGTCTAGGGTTTAGGGTTTAGGGTTTTTAGGGTCGAGGGTTTAGGGTTTGGAGTTTAGGGTTTAAGGTTAAGGGTTTAGGGTTTAAGTGTTTAAGTTTTACGATTTAGGATTTAAGGTTTAGGGTTTAGTGTTTAGGGTTTAAGGTTTAGGGTTTGTGATTTAGGGCTTTGGGTTTAGGGTTTAGGGTAATAGGGTTTTTGGTTTAGGGTTTAGGGTTTGGTGTTTGGGTTTGGGGTTCAGGTTTTGGGTTTAGGGTTTTGGGTTTGGTTTTGTGGTTTAGGGTTTAGTGTTTAGGGTTTAGGGTTTAGGGTTAGGGTTTAGGGTTTATGGTTTCGGGTTTGTGGTTAGGGTTTAGGTTTTAGGTGTTTGGGTTTTAGGGTTTTGGTTTTAGGGTTTTGGGTTTTGGGTTTAGGATTTCTAGGGTCTAGGGTTTAGGGTTTAAGGTTTAGGGTTTAGTGCTTTGGGTTTTGGTGTTTAGGCTTTAAGGTTTACGTTTTAGGGTTTAGGTTTTAAGGTTTAGGGTTTAGGGTTTGAGGTTTAGGGTTTGGGGTTTAGGGCTTAGGGTTTACGATTTAGGACTTAGGGTTTAGGGTTATAGGGTTTAGGGTTTACGGTTTCGGGTTTAGTGTTTATAGTTTAGGGTTTTGGGTTTAGGGTTTGGGGTTATAGGGTTTAGGGTTTCGGGTTTGGGGTTTAGGGTTTCAGGTTCGGCTTTTGGGTTTAGTGTTTAGGGTTTTTTTGGGACTAGGGTTTAGGGTTTAGGGTTTAGGGTTTAGGATTAGGGTTTAGGATTTAATGTCTAGGGTTTAGGGTTTAGGGTTTAGGGTTTAGGTTTTAGGTGTGTCAGTTTTAGGGTTTAGGGTTTAGGGTTTAGGGTTTAGGGTTTTTAGGGTTTAGGGTTTAGGGGTTTAGGTTTTCGAGGTTTTTTTTTTCTGGATTTACGGTTTAGGGTTTAGGGTATTAGGGTTATAGGGTTGTGGGTTCGGGTTTAGGGTTTGGGGTTCGGGTTTAGGGTTTAGTGTTTAGGGTTTTTTGGGACTAGTGTTTAGGGTTTCAGTTTTAGGTTTTTGGGTTTAGGGTTCAGCATTTAGGGTTTAGGTGTGAGGGTTTAGGTTTTAGGGTTTTGGTTTTAAGGTTTAGGGTTTAGGGTTTAGGATTTGTAGGGTTTAGGGTTTGGTGTTTAAGGTTTTGGGTTTTGGTTTTTGGTGTTTAGGTTTTACGATTTAGGTTTTAGGGTTTGGGGTTGTGGTTTTAGTTTTTTTAAGTTAGGGTTTGGGGTTTTTTGAGGGCATCCTAGGCTTTTACGGTTAGGGCTTAGGGTTATGCGTCTCTGTTGGCTTATAATGGTCGCTTTCAGGTTTAGTGTTTCGGGTTTTTTTGTGTGGAGTCTTGTTTAGTGTTTAGAGCTTATGGTTTTAGGGGTTTTGGTTTGGGGTTAGGGTGTTTGGGGTTGGGTTTTAGCATTCGTTTTAGGGTTTTTCGGGGACTGGGGTTTAGCGTTTAGGGGGTAGGGTTTGGGTTTAGTGTCTAGGTTGATGGTTTGGGGTTTTGGGTGTAGGGTTTGTGGTCCCCTGGGTCCGTGGGCCTTGGGGTTTGGGTTTAGGGGTTAGGGTTAGTTTTAGGTTGTTTATGTTATAGGGTTTAGAGTTTTTGTTGGTGTTGTTGCCGTTTTTCGTCTTTTCTTCTTTGTTCTCCCTTGCGTTGTTTTGTTTGTTGTTAGGGTTTGGGTTTTTTTGTGGTTGGTTGGGTTAGCCCGTTTAAGGCGTTAGGGTTAGGGTTTGGAGGTTTTGCTTCTCTTTTTTGTGTCTGGGTTTTAGTGTTTTGGATTAGGGGTTAGGTGTGGGTTGTAGGTTTAGGGTTTAGTGTTTAGAGTTTTCTAAGGACTAGGGTTTAAGGTTTAGGGTTTAGCGTTAGGCTTTAGGGTTTTGTGTCAAGTGTTTAGGGTTTAGGGTTTGGGGTTTAGGGCTTAGGGTTTAGGTTTTAGGGTTTAGGTTTTAGGTGTTTAGGTTTTAGAGTTTTTGTTTTAGGGTCTACGATTTAGGGTTTAGCGTTTTTAAGGTCTAGGATTTTGGGTTTAGGGTTTCGGGTTAGCGTTTAGGGTTTAGAGTTTAGGGTTTAGGGTTTAGGGTTTAGAGTTTAGGGTTTAGGTGTTCAGGTTTTACGGTTTAGGTTCTAGGGTTTAGGGTTTAGCGTTTTGGGTTTTGG
>NW_026651807.1:0-65669 GCF_029873635.1 Malania oleifera | reverse complement strand
GATCATCTTCTGCGTCATTGCTTCCACAAGAAAGGCAACAAGATTCATAAAATAAAATAATCATTTAAATCATACCTGAACTATAAGGACAACCTATCGATAAAGACTAAAATTCATTTGTCTACATGGGCAGACTTATCGCATTTCAAATCAATTGTGAAAAGAAACTCCGGGTAAACTAGATAAAGAATCATTGATACAGCCACCACCATCCACTGCCGCGTTGTCCTTCTCTGTCATCCATGACCTCATTGCAGCTAGAGATGGGTATATATCTAACTTCAGTTTAATAGATGATTTAACTTCTGGATTGCATGCTTGGATTGATATATCTTGTGAACTGCATGCTGGTAGTGGACATGCTTGATTGGAACGCCACCTGCATGGCTGATGTTGTGATGTGTATTACCCGCTAGTAGATACTTTTAGGTTGTTGCATGTGTATGATGCAAAAATATTGTGAATTGCATGCTTTTGTGACTTGCAGGTTTGGGAAATGTTCTATTTATAGACGGCATGCTGCCAAAAATTTGTTTAACATTTTAGGAAAAGGAAAGAAAAATTCAAAAGAGACCAATTTTGGACTATGTGATATAATTTTTCTTTGATTTCTTGCTTGCTTGGTGGTTATGCCAATTTTGGCTGGAGTCTGTTATTTATGTTTGAAGGTTTAGGTTTAATTTATGTGCAACCAAAAATTAATTGTTAATTTCCAAAAAAAAAGATTAAAAGTAAAATAGGGTCCATCAGAATGGATGGAACACTAGAGGAAGTGGCATTGTTTCCTATGCAGGTCTATAGAAATTTGTTTCCCATTTTGCTTGTTTGTTCCTTCCTCCCACTCATTTTACAGTCGTTGGAGTAGATGATGCTTCATCTTTTTAAGATTTCCACTCTTCACAATGCACGTATCATCTCTTTCTTTTCTTTGGAGAGGAGCTCTCTTTCTTGGGATTTTCATTTTATAGTGAATCTCATACCAACTGTGTCTACTCTATGAAATATGTTGTTTATGGGGATAATCCACTATATTCTGATATATGTGTTTTATGGGATGCATGAACACGTTACATTATTTAATGCTTATTATATGAAGCCAGGACACTCGCAAAATTCATTACTAGTTGGATTATTGTGAACTGTTTATTGTAAACACCTAGGTTTGGAGCATATCTCTATGGAAAATGTTATATTTACAGGAGAAATGCTGCCAAAAGTTTTCAACAAACGTATACTAATTTTTTTTAACTTTCTTAATTTGTAGGATTTGCAACGGTGACAACCTCAGAATGATGTCATGCACTACAGATGCAGCTTTTCACTTTTTTTGTTATCTGAACAGATGAAATGTATTTGAATTTCAATTTATATAATGTATTTGTATTTAAATTTGAATTTGTATAATATATGTGCATTTGAAATTGAATTTGTATAATATATTTGTATTTAAATTTGAATTAGAATTTTGAATAATTTATGAATTTTATTGCAATTATGGTTTAATGTTATGTATAAGAAAATGTAATTTAATTACAGATTTTTACAAGAATTAATAATTGGAAAAAAAATTAATTTCACTACTAATTGTCCAATTTAAGTATTAGTGACGGCTTCAAAATTGTCACTATAGCCTTTTTAAAAAGTTTTGTGAAGTTCTCAAACCATCACTAATACTATGGCTTAGAATCGTCACTATAGCCTTTTTAAAAAGTTTTGTGAAGTTCTCAAACTGTCACTAATACTATGGCTTTAGTGACAGTTCTACAGAGCAATAGTGACGATTCTAAAACCGTCACTAATATTAAAACAATAGTGACGGTTCTAAAACCGTCACTAATAATTGAACAATAGTGACGATTTAAAACCGTCACTAATAATAGAGTGATAATGACAATTTTAAAATCGTCACTAATAATAGAGCAATAGTGACAATTTTAAAACAATCACTAATGCTATAGCTTTAGTGACGGTTTTAAAATCGTCACTAATAATAGAGCAATAGTGACGATTTTAAAACCATCACTAATATTATGGCTTTAGTCACGATTCTTGGTCGATCCGGTGTAGAATCTATAGTGACGGGTTTAGGTTTTTAGTGAGAGTTTTAATCCATCACTAATACTCTATTATTAGTGACGGTTTGAAAAATTCGTCATTAATAAGTATTAGTAACTGCAGGTATAGCGACTAATTGAAAACTTTCACTAATAACCTTATTTTTTGTAGTGAAAATGAAGAGGGCATAACTTCTTCGTTTGAACTCCGATTTGGAGGATTATTTTTTTTACTTTGGGGTAGGAGAATATTTCTGAAGCGATGGTACGATTGTTTTCCGATTTTGGAGTTGGTTCAGGGTTATGGTTTAAGGTTTAATTTTTATTGTTTTAGGTTTAGGGTTTAAGGTTAAAGGTTTACGGTTTAGGGTTTACAGTTTTAGGGTTTAGTGTTTAGCGTTCACGGTATAGGGTTCATCATTTAGGGTTTAGACTTTAAGGTTTAGGGTTGAGAGTTTTGGGTTTATGGTTGAGGGTCTAGGGTTAATTGTTTATACTTTAGGGACTTGGGTTAGGGTTTTGGGTTTGGGGTTTTGGGTTTAGGGTTTAGGGTTTAGGGTTTAGGGTTTAGGGTTTAGCATTTAGGGGTAAGGGTTTAGGGTTTAGGGTTTAGGTTTTATGGTTGAGGTTTTAGGGCTTAGGGTGTTAGGGTTTAGGGTTTTATGGTTTGGTGGTTAGGGTTTTGGGTTTTGGGTTTAGGGTTTCGGGTTTAGGTTTAGGGTTTTGGGTTTAAGGTTTAAGGTTTAGGGTTTTGGGTTTAGGGTCCTTCAAACTTTAAAGATTATAGGAAAATGAAGAGGGCATAACTTCTTCATTTGAACTCCGATTTCGAGGATTTTTTTTTTTTGGGTAGCAGAAAATTTCTAAAGGGATGGTATGATTGGTTTTCGATTTTGGAGTCGGTTCGAATTTATAGTTTAAGGTTTAATTTGATGGTTTTAGGTTTAGGGTTTAAGGTTAAAGCATTACGGGTTAGGGTTTATGATTTTAGGGTTTAGGGTTTAGCGTTCATGGTATAGGGTTCTACATTTAGGGTTTAGGGTTTAAGGTTTAGGGTTTAGAGTTTAGGGTTTATGGTTTAGGGTCTAGGGTTTATTATTTAGTGTTTAGGAACTAGGGTTTATGGTTTTGGGTTTTGGGTTCTGGGTGTAGGGTTTACGGTTTAGGGTTTAGGGTTTAGGGTTTAGGATTTGGGGGTAAGGGTTTAGGGTTTAGGGTTTAGGGTTTAGGGTTTAGGGTTTTAGGTTTTAGGGTTTAGGGTTTAATGTTTTGGTGGTTAGGGTTTAGGGTTTAGGGTTTAGGGTTTAGGGTTCAAGGTTTATGGTTTAGGGTTTAGGGTTTAGGGTTAGGGTTTAGGGTTTAGAGTTTTAGGGTTTAGCATTTAGTGTTTTAAGATTTAAGGTTGTGGTTTGTATGGTTTAGGGTTTAGGGTTTAGGGTTTAGGGTTTAGGGTTTAGGGTTTAGGGTTAGGGTTTAGGGTTTAGTGATTATGGTTTAGGGTTTAGGGTTTAGGGTTTAGGGTTTAGGGTTTATGGTTTTTGGGTTTAGGTTTTAGGGTTTAGGGTTTAGGGTCTACGGTTTCAGGTTTTATGTTTTAGGGTTTTGGGCTTTGGGTTCAGTGCTTACAGTTTTAGAGTTTTGGGATTTAAGGTGTAGGGTTTAGGTTTTAGGGTTTTTGGTTATACGGTTTAGCGTTTAGGGTTTAGGGTTTAGGGAAAGAGTTTAGGGTTTAGGGTTTATGGTTTTTAGGGTATAGAGTTTAGGGTTTAGGGTTTAGGGTTTAGAGTTTAGGGTTAGGGTTTAGAGTTTAGGGTTAGGGTTTAGGGTTTAGTGTTTAGGGTTTAGTGTTTAGTGTTTAGGGTTTTTGGTTTAGGATTTAGGGTTTTTTTTTTTTTTAAGGTTTAGGGGTTTTGGTTTTAGGGTTTTGGATTTAGCGTTTAGGGTTTATGGTTTAGGGTTTAGGGTTAGGGTTTAGGGTTTAGGGTTTAGGGCTTGCGGTTTAGGGTTTAGGGTTTAGCGTTTGGGGTTTAGGGATTAGGGTTTGGGTTTAGGGTGTAGGGTTTAGGGGTTAGGGTTTAAGGTTTTGGTTTTAGGGTTTAAGTTTTAGGGTTTAGGGTTTAGGGTTTCGGGTTTTATGTTTTAGCGTTTAGGGTTTAGGGTTTAGGGTTTGGTGTTTAGGGTTTAGGTTTTATGGTTTACGGTTTTGTGTTAGGGTTTAGCGTTTAGGGCATAGGGTTTAGGGTTTGGGGTTTAGTGTTTAGTGTTTAAGATTTAGGGTTTTGGGTTTTTTGTTTTAGGGTTTAGGGTTTAGGTTTAGGGTTTGGGGTTTAAGGTTTACGATTTAGGGTTTAGGGTCCGTCAAACTTTAAAGATTATAGGAAAATGAAGAGGGCATAACTTCTTTGTTTGAACTCCGATTTGAACGATTTTTTTTTGGGCAGTAGAAACTTTCTGAAACGATGGTGCGATTGGTTTTCGATTTTGGAGTCGGTTCGGGGTTATGGTTTAATGTTTAATTTTTATGGTTTTAGATTTAGTGTTTGGGGTTAAAGGATTTTAGTTTAGGGTTTACGGTTTTAGGATTTAGTGTTTAGCGTTCACGGTATAGAGTTCAACATTTAGGGTATAGGGTTTAGATTTTTGGGTTTATGGTTTAGGGTCTAGGGTTTATTGTTTAGACTTTAGGGATTAGGGTTTAGGGTTTTTGGTTTGGGGTTTTGGGTTTAGGGTTTAGGATTTAGGGTTTAGGGTGTAAGGGTTTAGGGTTTTATGGTTTGGTGGTTAGGGTTTTGTGTTTAGGGTTTTGGGTTCGGGGTTTAGGGTTTAGGGTTTTGGGTTTTGGGTTTTGGGTTTTGGGTTTAAGGTTTAATGTTTAGGGTTAGGGTTTAGGGTCCGTCAAACTTTAAAGATTATAGGAAAATGATGAGGTCATAACTTTTTCGTTTGAACTCCGATTTCGACGATTTTTCTTTCGGGGTAGCAGAAGATTTCTAAAGTGATGGTACGATTGGTTTTCGATTTTGGAGTTAGTTCGGGTTTATGGTTTAAGGTTTAATTTTGATGATTTTAGGTTTAGGTTTTATGGTTAAAGCATTACGGGTTAGGGTTTACGATTTTAGGGTTTAGTGTTTAGCGTTGATGGTATAGGGTTCAACATTTAGGGTTTAGGGTTTAAGGTTTGGGGTTTAGAGTTTAGGGTTTACGATTTAGTGTCTAGGTTTTATTGTTTAGTGTTTAGGGACTAGGGTTTTGGGTTTTGGGTTTTGGGTTTTGGGTTCTGGGTGTAGGGTTTAGGGTTTAGGGTTTAGGGTTTAGGCTTTAGGCTTAGGGTTTAAGGTTTATGGTTTAGGATTTAGGGGTAAGAGTTTAGGGTTTAGGGTTTAGGGTTTAGGGTTAGAGTTTAGGATTTAAGGTTTATGGTTTAGGGTTTTAGGGTTTAGGGTTTAGGGTTTAGGGTTTTATGTTTTGGTGGTTAGGGTTTAGGCTTTAGGGTTTAGGGTTCAGGGTTTATTGTTGACTTTACGAGTCCAATCCTGTTTTGAGAATGACAAATCACTTGGTATTTGATCTGTGCATTGAGTTTGTGAACAAGACTTACACTAAGCATGCACGAAAAGATAATGAGTCATGGAAGTCTTTAAGTAAAGCTTACAAATCTTGGAAAGCACCATGGAACTCAAAGAGTATGAGAATCAATATGCAAGCAGTAAAGTTCAAGAATATCTTGGGAATGGGTATTTAGAACTCATGTACTTACATTTCCATGTGATTTAATTTGAGGCTCATAACTTAGAATGATTTTTAGGATTCATGCATTTCATGTACATCATTAGGGGACATTCATGGACTTAGAAATGTTGTTAAAATCTTAGAAAAAGTTTTTATAAAAGAGCCAAGAAAGAAAGCAAAGCAGATTTTTAAGTTAGAAAAGAAAAATGGAGAAAAAAGGGACTTCGGTAGCCTGAACTCAACTTCAGTCGCCTGAAGAATTTCTTCGGTAGCCTGAAGATTTAGTTCGGTAGCCTTAAGAATTAAAGGGGAAAGACAGAACCTGGCAGAGGTACTTTGCTCGCCTGACCCTAGAACCTCAGGCGTCTGAAGTTGTCACTTCAGGAGCCTGAACCCCACTTTGGTTGCCTGAACCTGCGGGAAACTTAAAATTCAGATTTTTATTAAAAAGACTCGCGAGCTATTTTATTGATCCAACGGCTAAGATCAATCCTAAGGGTAATATACTATATATTCTGAATATCTAAACCCTAGAATAAGAAGTTAGACACACAAGAAAGAGAACATTGAAAATCTACTCCTAATGCTAAACGAATGCCTACACCTCAATCTCTATTCTTCAAGCTTGGGCAAATCAAATTAGATTTTCAAAGGGAACTTGTTTACTCTACTGTACTTCAATCTAGTATTGAGGTTTGATCTTTCAAGTTATTAGTCTTGTGCACTTTTCATCTCATCTCATTGCTTGTTCTTGACAAGTATTGAAAAGTTTTGATCTTGAGTGTGCCTATTCGTACAAAAATTAATTTTTGAAGAGATCATTACTTGAGAAAGTTTATCTAACTTGGTAGATTGAATTTTGATTCAAGAGCACATAAATATACATATATTTTTCAAAGAGCTTATTATTGAAAAACCTAGTTTGATTAAAAGGGTGATCTTGAAAGTACCTATACATATACATAGCTATTTCAAACAAGATCATTATTTGATTTATGGTGTGTGATTGATTGAAAAGTTTGATTCAAGTGTGTGTTTTCTAAAAGGATTTATCTTTTAGATATATTAGAGCTTGATTAAATATTCTTGGTACTTATAACTATATTTTTAATAGAGGGATATTTTATGAAAATTAATATACTCAGTTTGTGATTGAGTACATGAAATAAAACTTTGTGATTTTGATTGAGTTTATATTCAAGACAAAGTTTTTGCCTACTAGTTCACTTCAAATATATTTGTGCATTTTTGCAAAGTGAACCAAGAACCCTAGTTTACTCCAAAACAGTTTGAATATATCTTTACTTGAGAGTTTTGGTTAATTAGGGATTTGTGTGTTGAAGCATATCATACATAAAATGATTGTATCGTTTTTCATACATTTATGAGCTTCAAGTTATATCATATGTTAATGTATTAGGAAATTGAATTGTACTCACCAGCTTTTATTAGAAGCATTGTTTTGAGTGTTATTTTTCAGATTCTATTGTATACACGGTTCAGTGTGTGAACCGGTGTGTGAGGAGAGAGATGTATCTCTTAGGAGGAAGTTGTGCCTTTTGTAAGCAGCGGATTGTAAGGGAAGCTCCGTCCCACTTTTAGGAGCAGGGTTTTAGTGAATCCTTGAGTGGTTGCTCAAGGCGAGGGCATAGGCCAAGTCGGCTGAACCTCGTAAAACTATGTTAGTCCTCTCTCTTCCCTTCACTCTTTATTTTCAGCATTGCATTTAAATTGTGTATATTGCATGCATAGATTGAATAGTCATACACATACATAATTGAGTAACAAGAAGTTGTTGGTAAATTTATAAGAAGAGTTTAAGAGGTAACTAAGTGCCTTAGAATTTTTTAAATGCCCATTTCACCGCCCCTCTTGGGATTGCACCTGGTTCAACATTTATGGTTTAGGGTTTAGGGCTTAGGGTTAGGGTTTAGGGTTTAGAGTTTTAGGGTTTAGGGTTTAGGATTTTACGATTTAGGGTTATGGTTTATATGGTTTAGGGTTTAGGGTTTAGGGTTAGGGTTTAGGGTTTGGGTTTAGGGTTTAGGGTTTAGGGTTTAGGGTTTAGGGGTTTAGGATTTAGGGTTTAGGGTTTATGGTTTTTGGGTTTAGGTTTTTGGATTTACAGTTTAGGGTTTAGGGTTTAGGGTCTACAGTTTCGAGTTTTATGTTTTAGGGTTTTGGGTTTAGTGTTTAGGGTTTAGAGTTTTAGGGTTTAGGGTTTAGGGTTTTAGGATTTAGGGTTTAGGGTTTAGGTTTTATGGTTTAGGGTTATAGGTTTTATGGTTTTGTGTTTTGGATTTAGGGTTAGGGTTTAGGGTTTAGGGTTTTTAGGGTTTAGGGTTTAGGGTTTAGATTTTAGGGTTAGGGTTTAGGGTTTAGTGTTTGGGGTTTAGTGTTTAAGGTTTATGGTTTAGCGTTTAGGGGCTAGGGTTTAAGGTTTAGGTTTTAGGGTTCACGGTTTAGCGTTTAGGGCTTATGGTTTCGGGTTTTATGTTTTAGTGTTTAGTGTTTAGTGTTTAGGGTTTAGGGTTAGGTTTTAGGGTTTGGGGTTAGGGTTTAGGGTTTTGGGCATAGGGTTTAGGGTTTGGGGTTTAGGGTTTAGATTTTAGGATTTAGGGTTTAGGGTTTTGGGTTTTGGGTTTTAGTGTTTAGGATTTAGTGTTTAGTCCTTTGGGTTTAGTGTTTAAGGTATAGGGTTTGGGGTTTGGGGTTTAGGGTTTAGGGTCTGTCAAACATTAAACATTATGGGAAAATGAAGAGAGCATAACTTATTCGTTTGAACTCCGATTTCGACTATTTTTTTTTTTGGGCAGTAGAAACTTTCTGAAGCAATGGTATGATTGGTTTCTAATTTTTGAATCTGTTCGGGGTTATGATTTAAGGTTTAATTTTATGGTTTTAGTTTTAGGGTTTAAGGCTAAATGATTATGGTTTAGCATTTACGATTTTAGGGTTTAGTGTTTAGCATTCACGGTATAGGGTTCAGCATTTAGGGTTTAGGATTCAAGGTTTAGGGTTTAGTGTTTTGGGTTTATGGTTTATGGTCTAGGGTTTATTATTTAGTGTTCAGGGACTAGGGTTTAGGGTTTTCGGTTTATGGTTTAGGGTTTAGGGTTAGGGTTTAGGGTTTAGGGTTAGGGTTTAGGGATTAGGGTTTAGGATTTAGGGGTAAGGTTTTAGGGTTTAGGGTTTAGGGTTTAAGGTTTAGGGTTTAGGGTTTATGGTTTAAGGTTTAAGGTTTAGGGTTTAGGGTTTATGGTTTAGGGTTTAGGGTTTAGGGTTTAGGGTTTTATGTTTTGGTGGTTAGGTTTTAGGGTTTAGGGTTTTGGGTTCAGGGTTTTGGGTTTATGTTTAGGGCTTAGGGTTAGGGTTTAGGGTTTAGATTTTTAGGGTTTAGGGTTTAGGGTTTAGGGTCTTTGGATTTAGGGTTCTGGTTTATAGTGTTTAGGGTTTATGGTTTCAGGTTTGAGGTTTAAGGTTTAGGGTTAGGGTTTAGTGGTTTTAAGATTTAGGGTTTAGGGTTTAGGGTTTAGGGTTTAGGGTTTAGGGTTTAGGATTTAGGATTTAGGGTTAAGGTTTAGGGTTTAGTGATAAGGGTTTAGGGTTTAGGGTTTAGGGTTTGGGGTTTAGGGTTTAGGGTTTAGGGTTTTATGTTTAGGGTTTTGGGTTAACGGTTTAGGGTTTTGTGTGTTAGGGTTTAAGGTTTAGGATTTAAGGATTTAGGTTTAGGGTTTAGGGTTTAGGTTCATAGGGTTTAGGGTTTAGGGTTAGGGTTTAGGGTTTAGGGTTTAGGGTTTTGGGTTTTTAGGGTTTATGGTTTAGGGTTTCGTGTTTAGGGTTTAGGGTTTGGGGTTTAGGGTTTAGGGTTAGGGTTTAGGGTTTGGGTTTAGGGTTTAGGGTTTAGGGTTTAGGGTTTAGGGTTTAGGATTTAGGGTTTAGGGTTTATGGTTTTTGGGTTTAGGTTTTTGGATTTACAGTTTAGGGTTTAGGGTTTAGGGTCTACAGTTTCGAGTTTTATGTTTTAGGGTTTTGGGTTTAGTGTTTAGGGTTTAGAGTTTAGGGTTTAGGGTTTAGGGTTTTAGGATTTAGGGTTTAGGGTTTAGGTTTTATGGTTTAGGGTTATAGGTTTTATGGTTTTGGGTTTTGGATTTAGGGTTAGGGTTTAGGGTTTAGAGTTTTTAGGGTTTAGGGTTTAGGGTTTAGATTTTAGGGTTAGGGTTTAGGGTTTTGTGTTTGGGGTTTAGTGTTTAAGGTTTATGGTTTAGCGTTTAGGGGTTAGGGTTTAAGGTTTAGGTTTTAGGGTTCACGGTTTAGCGTTTAGGGCTTATGGTTTCGGGTTTTATGTTTTAGTGTTTAGTGTTTAGTGTTTAGGGTTTAGGGTTTAGGTTTTAGGGTTTGGGGTTAGGGTTTAGGGTTTTGGGCATAGGGTTTAGGGTTTGGGGTTTAGGGTTTAGATTTTAGGATTTAGGGTTTAGGGTTTTGGGTTTTGGGTTTTAGTGTTTAGGATTTAGTGTTTAGTCCTTTGGGTTTAGTGTTTAAGGTATAGGGTTTAGGGTTTGGGGTTTAAGGTTTAAGGTTTGGGGTTTAGGGTTTAGGGTCTGTCAAACATTAAACATTATGGGAAAATGAAGAGGGCATAACTTATTCGTTTGAACTCTGATTTCGACGATTTTTTTTTTTTGGGCAGTAGAAACTTTCTGAAGTAATGGTATGATTGGTTTCTAATTTTTGAATCTGTTCGGGGTTATGATTTAAGGTTTAATTTTATGGTTTTAGTTTTAGGGTTTAAGGCTAAATGATTATGGTTTAGCGTTTACGATTTTAGGGTTTAGTGTTTAGCCTTCACGGTATAGGGTTCAGCATTTAGGGTTTAGGATTCAAGGTTTAGGGTTTAGTGTTTTGGGTTTATGGTTTATGGTCTAGGGTTTATTATTTAGTGTTCAGGGACTAGGGTTTTGGGTTTTGGGTTTATGGTTTAGGGTTTAGGGTTTAGGGTTTAGGGTTTAGGGTTTAGGGTTAGGGTTTAGGGATTAGGGTTTAGGATTTAGGGGTAAGGTTTTAGGGTTTAGGGTTTAGGGTTTAAGGTTTAGGGTTTAGGGTTTATGGTTTAAGGTTTAAGGTTTAGGGTTTAGAGTTTATGGTTTAGGGTTTAGGGTTTAAGGTTTAGGGTTTTATGTTTTGGTGGTTAGGTTTTAGGGTTTAGGGTTTTGGGTTCAGGGTTTTGGGTTTATGTTTAGGGCTTAGGGTTAGGGTTTAGGGTTTAGATTTTTAGGGTTTAGGGTTTAGGGTTTAGGGTCTTTGGATTTAGGGTTCTGGTTTATAGTGTTTAGGGTTTATGGTTTCGGGTTTGAGGTTTAAGGTTTAGGGTTAGGGTTTAGTGGTTTTAAGATTTAGGGTTTATGGTTTAGCGTTTAGGGTTTAGGGTTTAGGGTTTAGGATTTAGGATTTAGGCTTAAGGTTTAGGGTTTAGTGATAAGGGTTTAGGGTTTAGGGTTTAGGGTTTGGGGTTTAGGGTCTAGGGTTTAGGGTTTTATGTTTTAGGGTTTTGGGTTAACGGTTTAGGGTTTTGTGTGTTAGGGTTTAAGGTTTAGGATTTAAGGATTTAGGTTTAGGGTTTAGGGTTTAGGTTCATAGGGTTTAGGGTTTAGGGTTTAGGGTTAGGGTTTTGGGTTTTGGGTTTTTAGGGTTTATGGTTTAGGGTTTCGTGTTTAGGGTTTAGGGTTTGGGGTTTAGGGTTTAGGGTTAGGGTTTAGGGTTTAGGGTTTAGGGTTTAGGGTTTAGGGATTAGAATTTAGGTTTTAGGGATTAGGGTTTAGGGTTTAGGGTTTAGGGTTTAAGGTTTTGGGGTTAGGGTTTAGGCTTTAGTGGTTAGGGTTTGGTTGAGGGTTTAGGGTTTAGCATTTTAGGGTTTAGGGTTTAGGGTTTAGCGTTTAGGGTTTATGGTTTAGGGTGTAGCGTTTAGGGTTTAGAGTTTGGTTTTAAGGTTTAGGGTTTAGGGGTTTATGGTTTAGGATTTGGGGTTAGGGTTTAGGGTTTTAGGGTTTAGGGTTTAGGGTTTAGGGCTTAGGGTTAGGGTTTATAGTTTAGGATTTAGTGTTTAGGATTTAGGGTTTTGGGTTTAGAGTTTATGATTTAGGGTCTAGGGTTTAGGGTTTAGGCGTTTAGGTTTTAGGGTTTAAGTTTTAAGGTTTAGTGTTTAGGGTTCTGGGTTTAAGGTTTAGGATTTTGGGTTTAGGGTTTAGGGGTTGGGGTTTTAAGGTTTAAGGTTTAGGATTTTGGATTTAGTGTCTAGGATTTAGGGTTTAGGGTTTAGCACTACAAAAAAACTTATTTTTAGTGACGAAATTATTAGTGACGAATTCAATTTCGTCACTAAAAGTTGGTATTAGTGACAGTTTTTAAGAACCGTCACTAATAGTCTAAGCATTAGTGAGGGTTTTAGTAGTTGTCACTAATACGGTTTTAAAACTATCACTAATACTTTTGTCACTAGAAGCAGTGCAGTAAACAATTTCCGCGGGAAAATTTTTTTGGGAAAATATTAGCGACGATTCCAGGGTATTAATGACGGTTTTGAAACCGTCACTACTAGTATTTTTATTTAAAAAATATTAAAAATAAATAGTTAAGGGTATTAGTGATGGTTTGAAAGAACCATCACTAATAAGGGGGTATTAGTGACGGTTTTGAAACTGTCACTACTAGTGTTTTTATTTAAAAAATTTTTAAAAATTAATAGCTTAGGATACTAGTGACGGTTTAGGAGAACCATCACTAATAAGGGGGTATTAGCGACGGTTTTGAAACCGTCACTACTAGTGTTTTTATTTAAAAAATTATAAAAAAGAAATAGTTAAGGGTATTAGTGACGGTTTGGGAGAACCGTCTGGTTTGGGAGAACCATCACTAATAAGGGGGTATTAGTGACGGTTTTGAAACCGTCACTACTAGTGTTCTTATTTAAAAAATTATAAAAAAGAAATAGTTAAGGGTATTAGTGACGGTTTGGGAGAACCATCACTAATAATGGGGTATTAGTGACGGTTTTGAAACCGTAACTACTAGTGTTTTTATTTAACACAAAAAAATCTTAAGGGCCCCTAACCCGCGCCACGGCTCTTACCCTTTCCTCATCTCTGACCTCTCAGCTCTCACTCTCTCAAATCTCAATTCTCTCCTCTCTTGAGTCGCCTCTCCTCTCCTCTGGTGCGCTGCTACATGTCGGACCTGCCGGTGCTGCTAGCCTGCGAAGTGCGAACGATCCCCAACTCGAGTCCTCATCTTCTCTAGGCTCCACAGACCATAGCCACAGGCATCAGTCATCCCCAGCTCCACAAGCGACCCTGACTCCACACCTCCAGCCTCCAGCTACTCCACGATATGATTAAGCTCCCTTTATTTAGGTTTAGGCTGCTCTTGTACTATAGTTTTCTATGATTTGGGATTAGGATTCTGCTGTTGGTTTAGACATTCTTTTTCCCAAAATGAATGCAGGTTTATGCCTTAAGATTTAGTTGTTGAAAAAAAGAAATGTAAGATTTACAATTTTTTTTTTCAGTGAAGTAAATATTACGAGAAGGTTATGCACACATTCGCGACAAATGAAAAAATACAAAAGAAAATAATAAAAGCATAACAATTTCCTAATTTGTGTCTTGTTCTGTACTTTGGGTGTTGAACTCAGCTCTTCATATGTTGATTCGTATTTCGTACTGGCTTGATTAAATACTGCTTGCTCTGGTCATAATTGTCCTGTGTTCATGTTGTTTCTTTGTCCTTAAAATTTTTCTAAATTTTCAATTCCTGAAAATAAATATGCAGAATCAGTAGATAGATTGGGAGTAGGCAGTGGGAATAGATTCTCAAATTCAGGATTGTGATATGTTCAAAGAAGCAGACAATGTGCTATATAATTTAATGGATTTCGGAATGATAATTCTGGTTAGGGATTAGGTAGCTTCAAGGTATTCACATAAAAAACTTCTTTGTAGCACTATTTATTTGTTGTATTTATATGATCCATTTAGTTTACTGCTTTCTATTGAATTAGTCTATGCATCATAAAATCGATTATATGGGTGGAGCATGGGTGAGCAAGTTGTTTGGCATTATATAAATTAAGTGTTGTTTGCTGCAATTTCTTCTTCTTTCTTCTTATATAAATTCATTGGTTGTTGAGGTCTCTTAGTTTGGTACCTAGGATATTTCATTGTGGATGCATGGCTGAGGCAAACAAATCAAGTCTAGAAATTATCTACTACTACTAGATATAATGGCAACTTACAACATCAACTATGCTTCTCTAGTGCAGCCGCATTGCCTCATAATGTAACCTTCCACACATGTGCAAGGATCTCTAGATTCCTCACAAATTTTAACTGGTAGAGGCTTGTGTTGAGTTTATTCTGCCATAATTATTCTAGTGATAATGGGTTTCTGATAGTTAAATGAGTTTAATTCTATTCTTCATCTGCCGGTTCATTCAATTTCAGGCCAAAATGATACATCCTGACTCTCTGTGTATCCTATAGTCTAGGAGTTGAACTGCCTTTTGAAATCTTCAAACCAACTTTAACTTTAGTACTCAAACTTTCAACTTTAATTATATATTTTTAGAAATTGGAGAACATATCTTTTTTGAGTATCAAAGAGCCAAAACCCAATCCCAAGGGAATGAACCCAAAAAGAAGCAAAAAAAAAAAAAAAAAAAAAAATAGCTTACCCCCAAAGGAGAATAAAAAAATTTCTCTAATCTTTGAAAATTCTTGCCTGCATTTTGAGCCAAAGAATCCGTAAGATAGCAAATCTTGCGCAGTTCAAAAAAATATTCCCTCTTTTACACTTCCTAAAACCCCCAAAATTCACCAATTCAAAATCACAAGGGAAAAAATGTTGCACTTATACCTGGCCACCTGACAGCGAATAATATTATGAACATTAGTCTCGTTTGTGTTGTGGCACAACATTCAAACCTTTGGACTGAGAGCTTTATAAGGTCTCCTTTGTTGTTGCAAGCCATTCATATTAATCCTATTAAGAACAAGAGTCCAAATGGAAGCTTGGATCTGATGCTCAACTTCAAAGAGTGGCATATTAATGTATGAGGTGGTGTGTGAGAAATGGGTCTATAAAATCCACGGGGTCACCGGGAGCCATCTTTTTCTTTTCTTTTTTTTTAAAATATTTATTTTTTGATAAATATACCACTTTTTCTTCACATCACTGCCAAACCCACTTTGATTCTTCTTCTTGGGAAAAGCAAGCTGGGCTTTCTCTGATCAACTTGCATTTTTTGAAACACAAAAAACAAAAACAGTAGATTATATATATATATAACACAAAAATGACTTTCCCTGTGGCCACATTCATTGTAATGGTAAAGTTATTGGGCCATTGTTTTACACAGAAACAAAAAAATATAAATAAATAAATAAACAAGAGTCATAAGACATCCATCAACCATGCATATATTATTATTTTCACCATCACTGTCTTTGAGGAACATGAAAAATAAGATCCTTACATCAAGGGAGAGTCCCATTTAAAGAGAAAAAACCAAAAAGGGAGGGAAGGAGTAGGGAGAGACATAGATTAAGGAAAGAAAGTCTTCAAGCCTTTGAGAGAGAAGAGGCTTTGATTCGTCAAGTACATGTAATTTATTTATGTATTTTTATCTAAAAATTGAAATTCTAAAAAGGTTTGCACTTTAGTGCCATAAGACTTATGCCTTGCCTACTTATCACGGGCTCTTTATGCAAAATTAATTATTGTCATTTCATGTGTGCATCGAAGCTTAGACCCATTCAAGAATAGTTACTATACATTCATGCCTCATCGTACATGTGGGATAAATCAATTGTTAAAATTCAATTGAGTATTAGTCATATTATGTAGACTAATAATAAATTGAACATGTCGATTATTTGTTTCATGTTTATATTTCAACCATTATTGAATTGTCCAATGTGGATAATTTAGGAAATTGTATTTACATTCTTGTCATCGTTCACGCTTTCATCATTGTCGTTATATATTTTGATCGCGTCTCTACTTGTGTTCTCTGGGTGCATAGTGGGGTGCAGTGACAACTTGTTAGTGATGGAAAACTAGCAGGTGATGTGCACTTCCCCCATTTCGTGTACTTGGAGAGCTATGGGGAGATGCTGCTGAAATTTATACTGACTACGATGAAGGAATTTGAGCGATTGATCGCAATGTAATTGCAACATTCCTGAATGGGATAGGATCCATATCCTTTAGACGGAAGGTGGTTGATTATAGGATTCACAATGCATACGTCATAAACATTCTGACAATGTAATCAACACCATTTACTTGAACATGTTATTGGGAATTAATGAACATGGATAAGAGTTGGATGAACACTTGGGTAGGTTTTTTCCATAATACGTGAAAGGGGTACATAATTTCATAGAGTTCACGCGTCCTCGTGCTGACGGTGCTAGTAAAATAAGGTGTCCTTGCAAGAAATGCCAAAACATAACATTCAAACACATTGATCTGGTCCATTCACATTTATTAGACTTTGGAATGGAGAAAAGGTACACATGATAGGTATTCCATGGTGAAGATTACGCAGTTCAGAGCGATGATGATGACGATGAAGATGAGTGGGCAAATATAGTAGGTGGTGATGCACGTTCAGAAGGGTTAATCGAAATGTTAGGTGACTTACAAAGGGGGATTGCAGTGGACACGGAAGACGTCAGTGTCTCGCGTACTAGTGATGAATCTACTTCAGTAGGTACCATACCTTGCGATCCTAGTACGTTAAATCGATTTGGTAAACCATTTTCTAATCTCGTGAGGGATGCACGGGTGCCCTTATATCCAAACTGTACAAAGTTCTTAAAATTAGAGTTCCTGATAAAGTTGCTTCATGCAAAGACAATGCATGGGTTATCTCAGAGCGCATTCAACTTGCATTTAAGCCTTATTAAGGTAGCAGTGCCTAATGGTGAAACACTTCCAAAGTCCTTTTATGATGTGAAGACATACATGCGTGTATTGGGTCTCAGTTACACTACAATACATGCGTGTAGGTATGATTGTGCATTCTTTTATGGTGAACATGAAAATGCGAATGAGTATCCAGAATGTGGTGAACCGAGGTATGCAAGTAATTAGAAGAAGGGTAAAAAGATCCCCCAAAACGTTTTGCGATATTGTCCATTAATCCCGCAGTTGCAACGATTGTATATGTGCAAAAAGACTGCTACAGATATGAGATGGCATAAAGAGAAACCTCTTCAAGATGGAAACACCCTTAGCCATCCAACGGACTCCGAAGCTTGGGTCGTGTTTGATAAAATGCATCCGTGGTTTGCTAGTGATCCTCGCAACATCAGACTTGGCCTTGTTTTAGATAGGTTTAATCCTTTCGATAACATGAACAACCTGTATAGCATGTGGCCAGTTATGATGATGCCATACAATATGCCGCCATGGCGATGTATGAAAGAACCCTTCATTTATATGTCTCTGCTTATTCCTGGACTGAGGGCACCTGGTAATAATATCAATGTTTACTTGAGGCCATTAATTGATGAGTTAAAAGAACAATGGGAAAAAAGAGTGGAGACATTTGATGTGGAAACCAGGACAACATTTCGGATACATGCTGTACTTTTGTGGACAATTAATGATTTCCCCGCCTACGGCAATCTGTTGGGTTGGAGCACAAAAGGTTACTTAGCATGCCCAGTGTGTAATAAGGATGTTGGGTCTTTATCCTTAAAGCATGGACGCAAGTTATGTTTTATGTGTCATCATTGTTTTTTATGACCTGGACATCCTTGGAGGACTTGTGGTCTCAAAATCTTTAATGGAAAACCTGAACGAAGGTTGCAACCAAACCGACTAAGTGGGGAAGAGATATTAAATCAGCTCAGGTTGATTGGAGTTATGAAATTTGGGAAATCACCTAGCAGTAGAAAAAGGAAACGTGCTGAGTGGGAGTTAAATTGGACAAAGAGAAGCATCTTCTTTGAGTTGTCATACTAGAAAGATCTTCCACTACGCCACAACCTGGATGTCATGCACATCGAGAAGAACATTTGTGAGAATGTCATTTATACATTGTTGGATATAAATGCTCATCGGGATATGGAAGATATGGGAGTACGGCCTGAGTTACATCTGATTTGTGATGGGGACAAACTTCTCATGCCATCAGTTTGTTACACATTTTCAAAGGATGAGAAGAATAATTTCTTTGAATGGTTGAAATCAGTGAGGTTCGCTGATGGATATGCATCAGAACATATCTCGATGCATAAGCACGAGGGAAGGGAAGATGTTAGGAATGAAAAGTCATGACTATCACATCCTTTTGTAATGAGTTCTGCCCATTTTCCTTTGTGGACACTTGACCGAAGATGTTCGCTCGGTCCTGATTGAATTGGGGATCTTCTTTCGATAGTTGTGCTCTAAGAAATTAAGCGTAAACGTACTTGAACGGTTAGCGGAGGACATTGTGATCATACTATGCAAGCTGGAGAAAATATTTCTGCCAGCATTCTTCGATGAGATGGTCCACCTAGTCGTCCATTTACCAATGGAGGCCATAATTGGAAGACCGGTCCAATATTGTTGGATGTATCCTATTAAGAGGTAAGTTATAAAGTCCTACAATGTTCTCATGATTTCCTTGCTTTTTTTTTTTTTTTGTATACAAGTCACTAATGCTATGTAAAATGCATAGGTTTTTATCCACTTTGAAGGGGTATGTGCGCAATAAGGCACGACCGGAAGGTTCAATCATTAAGGCATATATTGACAGTGAATGTCTTGCATTTTGCTCAATGTATCTACATGATATTGAAACAAGGTTCACGCGTGAGGAGCGAAATGTAGATGTTCATGCTATTAATGTCAAAGATGAAGAACTAAGGAGCTCTATATTTTGAGGAAATGTTTGGCCGTTCGGTACACGAGTTTACGATTTCATTGATATGGACGACCTACGAAAAGGACATTTTTACGTCCTCAATAATTGTGGTGAAATTATTCCATATATCGAGTACGTGATTCAAACCTCCTTACTTCGCATTGTATTTACATATGCATATATACTTAGTTGACAGTAACATGTACTATTGTTGTATATAGCGAACATAAAGCTGAACTTTTGGCTCAAAATGAAAGGAATGTTGATGAAAGACATAAGAAGGAATTTGTTAATTGGTTTGGGTGCCGTGTAAGTAACAACTACTGCCTGAGTTCACTACAATGTACATTATCAATATTGACGGTTTACTTGTCTAAAGTTCTTTGTAATTAATAGATGAAAGTCATGTATTATAATAAAGAACCTATATCAAGTAAATATTTGTACGCGTTGGCATGTGGCCCCGGTCAATGAGTTAACCGCTACAACGGTTGCATTGTCAACGGCTTACGCTTTCATACGAAGTCCCTCGAACTGCATAGAAGAACCTAAAATTGTGGAGTTGCAGTTCTAGGCACAGAAGGAGATGAGGAAATTGACTTTTTTGGTGTGTTGGATGACATTATAGAGCTTTACTATGGAGCTAACAGACTTGTCCACATCTTCAAGTGTACCTGGTGGGACATTAGCAATAAAAAGAGTGGGATAAATACGGATGCCTACTTTACTAGTGTCAATTTCAGTAAAACATGGTATCAAAATGACCCTTTTGTGCTTGCGACGCAGGCAGAACAAGTGTTATACCTTAAGGACACAAAATTAAAGGGTGAATGGCATGTGGCCCAAAAAATTTCTCCTCGAAGTTTGTATAATATTACAGAAGTCGCAAATGGGGAGAAGAGTATCAGTGATGATGCTTTCCAAGAAGATCAGCCATCTGATATCATAGCAACGCTATCTGCTATCAATGTTGCCGAGGAAGGAGCCGATCCTATACCATTAAATAGGGTTGGTGCCATGGAAGAACATGTAGGAACTGCTAACATTAGAATTGAACCCTCTGTACACGTTGACTTCATCGATAGTGATGAAATTGATAGGGAAGATGAGACTATGGTTGAGGACTGCAGTAAAGAGGAAGACACTCTAGAAAGTGAGGATGATACTGATATTGAGGACGTATAGGGGGTAAGCATGTTATGTTGTCACCGTGTATTTGATATGTGAAAATAAGTGAAAATATATTTACTATGCATCCATCTAATATCCAATCTTCTTATATTTACTTGTGAACTGTTTTGTAGACATGGCCCCAGGAGGTCGTCGTCCCTTACTTCAGTCTAGGCTATCGACGACATCATCCCGCAAGGGTGATGGGTCATCCTCGAGAGCGAGTGAGCACGTTGGGGCTGATGCGGCACCATCTGAGCCCTCGAGACCCTAACCTGACATCAATCCATCAATTGGGGATCAAGCCCAGGGTGAGTTGCCATCCATAATTAGCAGCGTTGGTAAGGTTACACGTATTTGATTTAGAATAATATATTTACTGTCATTTCATGTGTATGATTATCTTATTGTTCTTTAATTCTTCTTTCAGCATCGACCTCTATGACACATACGAGTGCAGGTCGCAGTGCAGCGAAGAACGTTGCACTAAAGAAGCACCTATAGAGGACTGGGCGGCGGATCCGTATCGACATTCCTCCAGGCTTTACAGCCCGGCTTGATGATTGGTGCACAACCTGGTCATGGGAGCTTGACATTATATGTTACCAATATGCTCCAGTCACTTGCTTCACCTGGCCAAAGGTGACGGAGGCTCAGCGCGTGGTTCTATATGAGTGCATCTTGGTAAGTAACTCTAAAACATTTCTTTCACTTTTAATATATTACACTAAAGATTCTCTAACATTCAATATATATTTCATATGTAGGAAGAGTTTGATATGGACATTTTCACCGCAGAACATGTGAAAAAGGCGGTGAACACGCAACTGTGCTATCGGTTTAAGACCTATCACAGCAAAATGTGCAACCATTTTAGGGAGATAGGAGATCAGGCAGAAGTGCACCCATATGATAAAATCTCCCTAGAGGATTGGCGGGTGGTGTGTCGCCATTTTCACGACCCTAACTATCAGGTGATGTGTTTCTATTAATTACAATAACTACTTTTTCATATTTATGTGAATAATAAAAAGTGATTACATCTATTTTGTAGGCTATCTGTGAGAAAAATGCTACGAATCACAGCAAACTAGATACGACGCATGTTGGTGGTTCGAAATTGTTCATCAATCATCGAAAGGTAATTGCTACGAAACTATCTGACCATCACTTGACAAGTGTTATTTATCTTGACACTGCTGAATTTATATTAATGAAATTTTATATGATAATGTAGTGTGATCCCATCACTGGCGACTTGGAGTTGAGGCTGGATCTGTATTAGAGAACACATTAGAGGACATCAGGGGAGTGGTACTAGGGTGCGCAGATGAAACATGTAAGTCAAGCAGATTATTTAGTTCATTATCTAATTCAAAATGTCAGTTGTATTCTTATTTCTTCATTTTCATCCTTTTAATGACTGAAAATAGGCAAGGATGCCTAAACTGCGGGATGCACCCATTGCAGAGGGCAGTCAGCCGATGACGAATGACGAGATCCGCACTCAAGTGCTTGGGCAACGATCAGGTGGCTGGTTGAATGGTCTTGGGAGTGGATACGTCACCCCAACATCATCATCTTCTTTCAGTGCGGCGTCTCGTTCTGATATTGACTGAGAGCGTTAAGCCACCGAGGCTCAAGAGGAGGCGATGGTTATCCGGGTGCAAATGGTGGAAGCGGAGAACCAGCAATTGAAAGAAAAGATCTCGAACTGGGAAGTGGAGATGCAAGCCATCAAGGATTGGAAAGTGCAGATGAAGCAAATGATGCGCCAATCCTGTCCAGATGATGCTGGTGACTCCTCTCATTACAAGGTATGTAAAAGATAGTGACAATTAATTGAAATAGAAAATGCATGAAGATTTCAATTAGAATAAATACTTTATCCTTTTTTTTTTACACTTTCAAAATACATCAATAGATATTTAATAATTATTGGTATAATGTTATGGTCTGCCTGTCTAATCAATGACCTAATTAGAGTGAACTGAACTCTCAAGTACGCATTCAATATAGAACTATGATATGGTAGACAGATCAAATGGATATGTAGAGACACTCTTTTAAAAATATTTTCCAAGGTATATGTCTAGAATCCAATCATGAACTTGAACCATAAGAATTGGAACTATAGGCATGTTTAGCAACGCCATAAACAAAAACACAGTCGCTGGGGCGATGAATTGAAGCAAAGACCCCTAAGAAGCTAGAAAGAGACATGTACTTTGCAGCAGTGGGTCACTGAATTAGCAGTGAGTACATAAAAAAACTCCCTCAAATCACACCAAACACCCCAATCCTCCCCAATCTCCACCCCCCCCCCAAGGTTGTCCAAACCACTATTGTCTTCCACTCCCCAAGCTCCCTCACAATTTTGTGACAATAAAACCCACACACACATACAAAACGCATTCATGTGCATATGCACACAGACAATTCACGAACTTACACTCTAGTACATTGACATAAGAAGTACTAATCGGAGAAAGATGATCAAAAGGATAAGGGGAATTCTTACAAATTAAAACAACAGCTTGCCGTGCACTGCTAAAATCCCACCACAAATAGTCGCAAACTTGGACACTAAAGACTCCTACCCAAGACATGGCTTGTACCATCGCATCACCACCCTTCAATGCCTCTTGCAAATAGCAAAGCAAAGAGTATTATCCTTTCTTCAACAAGGATCGTCTCTTTTTCTACTCCCTTCTTGGCCAGAGAATGAAAGAAAAGTCCATGTAAATTTCTGTTAAAACTTGAGCTATAACCACAATGTCCATTTATCTTAGTCCTTGATGCAAGAAGTTGCCAGTCTAGGTTCACTCTTGAACAATCAACTTCATCTTTCCAATGAATTTGCTGCTGCAAAATTCCCAAGGGTCAGCTTGTTACAAAAATTTTAATTCCATTCAAATCTTATCCATGTTGGTTGATCCACAAGGACCTTAGTATCAATTTTATGTTATAAGTAACTTGCTTGTATGTGCACCAGCGTGGAATTGAACTAAGTAAATAACCAAATGGCTTTTTTTAAAAAAAAAGATGTGTATATTCCTTGCATAAAACCAGTCAAGTCTTGAGAGGTTAAATTCATATGAAAAAAATATCAGTTTATCGACAAACAGTACAACTTAAAAAATTGATCGACCCCAAAAAAAATTCTTTAAATTAATGTTGAATAATTATCTGGGTGACATTGTGGAATAGCTACATGTAGCCCGAGATGATGGATGGCTAGTCATGGGGAAAGAGTTGAACTGATTAAACTCCCTCTTCATTGCTCAGTAGACGTGATCTAAGCCTTCTTCAATCAACTCCAAAACTGTCTGTGGCATTGGTGGTCCATTTATATCAACTAATTCTTCCAACATTTTCACCACTTCCCCCATCAAAGGTCTCTATATTCTATTATTAATTGTGAAGAGATAGGTTGATCACTTGAACTTATTCCAAAGTTCAAACATTGATTGTGATGCCCTTTTGGCATCGCCCCAGCATCCTCTTTTCTTTTCTTTTTTTTGTACTTTTTTTTAAGTGGTTAAAAATAATAAGATTCAAAAAAAAAATCAAAAAAAATAAGAAGATGATATGGGATGAGTGGTAGATTACCTTTTGAGGGGATTGAGTTTCAGGGTGTGAAGGTGGTACATTTTGAGTAGGTGTCAAGTTCTCGTTCTTATCATTTTTCCTTCTCTGTGATGAGCTTAGTGATCCCAACGAAAGCTTCTTACTGAATGAGCACAAATTCTTACAATTCAACTCAGTGAAGTCATTTCCTGCTCCACAAGTAGCATCCTTCTGAGGTTGCAGTTCATTACCGTTAAGAGCCTGAGCCCCTGCCAATGCCCCATATGAATCCTCAGAATGGGAAAAGGAAGACAAAAAAGATGAATGAAAAGCCACAGGAAATTCCCCATTATTACCAACACTTGCATCGAATGTGCTAGAAGAGTCTACAGTGAGCTCCTGATCAATTTGAAAGGGTTCCTTTAAACTCGTGTTTATGCTGTCATTTACTATAATAGTACCTTTATCTTGATGAGGTCTTCGCTCAAGTCCATCACTGTTTTGTATCACTAAAGGCAGCTCTGAAAGTAACAGATTGTGATTTCCTACTGCATTCTTCTGTTGTTCTCCATCTCTCATCTTGGGTTGACCTGAAGATTCCAGTGATAACTTTTGCCTGGTTCCAAACAGCTTCTCGAGACTTGGATTGCACCCATCGACCTTGCCCTTTGGGTTTGAGTTTTTTTTTGGCCCTTTGGCCTCCATCTGGTTTTCAAACTCACTTGATGTCTCATTCACTCTGTTGTCAACATCCTTTCTCTAATTTGAGCATAAATACTTCAGCGATGGGTTCTGGCCAATGCCACACGGTTTCTTACCACTTTCAATGCCCTTAGTAACTTCATATTTTGAACCCTTATCTGATTCTTTGACATCCATGTGTAGCATGGAAAATTCATATTAATAATAGAACAACTTGCAAAAAGAGAGTATTACTACTATATGCTCCTACCAAGGTTGGATTGAACTAGTTTGAATGACTTGGACCCCACTAGTGTCCCCATTGACTCCAGCCTTGGCATATTTCTCAGTCATAGATCGTGCCTTTTGGTCAAAAGCTTGTCGGTTGTATTTGTATTCCCTTCTTTATACACTCATCCAAACATACTAATAAATCAAAAAGATGCCTTTAACCACAAACCGCATCCCAAACACTTGAAAGCACATCGACTTACTGCATCACACATAAGGCCATCATCAGGGTTGGGTTCACTTAGTAACAACCCAATGCTTATTAGCACAGTTGAAATGTTCAAAGATGGTTGGCATGTACCTTGCATGAATTACAATCTGATTCTTGTTATAAATTAAATATACGGATGTAAAACAAACTCATAACTTCGTATTGATGTCATGCGCATATGAACATAATAGAAATTGTATCTTATGATGATATCTTGCCCATCTAGTAGATCAAATTCAATTGATCCAAATCAGCAGATGAAAAAAACAGAACCCATATTATCAATCATTCTTTTTTCAAAGACTTCATCAACAGACTAAATTTTTTCAGCAAATAATCCTAAAGCTCACACTCTAGAAAGTATCCCTCCAGTTGTAGTTTAATGAATGAAAAGGAAAGTGGTACTGCTACACTTCGGTTCAATGAGATGATACAACATATCATCCTGCAGAAGAATGACAGCTGGCTATGTATATTGGAACTCTAGCAATCAATCACACTACACAATCTTCAGTAAAAAGCTAGAAAACACCAATGGTTCTAGAAACAAATCTATATTCTATTATTAAAATGAACTTAAGTTAGTTTAGATCTATATTCTATTATTAATTGTGAAGAGATAGGTTGATGACTTGAACTTATTCCAAAAGTTCAAACATTGATTGTGCTGGGGTAGCTTTTTAAACTTTAAGAATCAACTGGTTGTTTTGAAGTACAGAGACCTTTAGATTTAAATCCATCATTGCCTACCGATCTCAGCAAACAAGTGTTATTGGTTAAGACTGTTACAACATGGCTCAAAAAAATGTAGAAAAGATAATTTTATTTGTTTGAAATATTCTAATGCTAAAAGTTGGTATGTATTGATTTGTGGAACAAAACCATAGCGGTTGTCTATTGACCATAAAAAGAAAACATGTCACTACTCCACGAAACAAAAACTGGCATCAAAGTTAGCATTATATTTTATACAACAAATTCCAAATGGGAGTTTTTTGGCCTTCCTTGGTTTGGAAGGAAAGTCAACAAAACTTTGAAAGCCACTCTGTTATCATTATAGAATGTGGAAAGGTTGAAATGAAGGATGAATTGCACAACTTTGGTATTTATCAAAGATTTGGAACTTAGGAGGCAGCTAGGGAGCTTAGACATCTAAGTTTGTTGTGTCAAGCAAAGTCTAAATGCAGAACCCAGCAACTTCACAAGACCTACAATCCCTGAGAACATCTGATTCACTACTGACCTATTGGTGTCTCTGACGTAGAATGGTTGTAAATGCTCTAACCATGACGTAGATAGGCAAAAGAATACCAATGGTTCTCAAGATCAATAACTGCAAAATAAAGAAAGAATAATCTATTTCTTGGACATCATCAAAATTATAGTGTAATAATCTTTTACATGAAAGTGTACTACCCAGTCTTACCATGAATAGTGTAAATGAATATTCTCCAGCTCCACTAATTATAATTGGTAGTGTGTGGCATAACACAACATTAAATATATTTTTTTGTTTTTAATGTATAATAATTTGAGATGACGTGAGCAGAGGGGAAGATAGAAATATGATGTTGGTCATATTCCTATATATAATATTTCATTTCTGTGATATCTTTGACATTAAGACCTTGTTTGTTCCAAAGAATACACACACACACACACACACACATATATATATTAGAGAATATGTTACTAGGATATTGTTTGAAAGCAACTTCATGGGTAAACTAGCTTGTGGGGGTTCTCTCTCTCCAATGGGACATTTTTCCAAATGGAAGGAAACTTTAGGAGATGGCCATGATACTAGTAGTATTCTAAAAGCTCAAATGTTCTTGCATTATTACTGCTGATTAGATGAGATGCTTAGATATATTTTAAAGTTATTTGTGCACATCTCTTGCCAAACATGTTTTGTTTCCTATCTCAGAATGTGGTCTTCCTTATCTCACATTATAGTCTTTCCTTGTACTGTTCCCTAACAATGGTTACCTTATAATATAGAGATGAGGTTTACAAGGAAAAGATGGTGAAAGAATAATTTGAATAAAAACATTTATTATTGTAAGATTACAACAATATTCTAGTAAAGACTAGTTACAAGAAGATCACATTTCCAAAATAAGTGAGCGTCCTAACTTTTTCCTTTTCCTAAAAATTCTCAAGAGACCCATACTTTTTTAGGAGGTAAGAACTGTCAAGGGGTATTGGCCTTGTTTCTTCTTAATTTTCCTTAACTAATCATATTTTTGTCATTTTATTACAGCACCTTCCTTCAGTTTCAACGAACGAATCAGATCTAAGAATTTGATTTCATTGTTTCATGCGCAGCTGCTTGGTAGCCACCGTGTTCCACTACTACAAGCACTGCTGCAGGCACGGTGTAATTGTCCAAGTATATATCAATTTTTTTTTTCTACTTGGAAATATAAGGTCACCTATATGAGAACTGTGTAGTTTAATTAATTTTTATGATGTTATATTTACAACTTCAAGGCCATCAAAACGTAAGCTTATTTTAGCCATGATACCTTCCATCTAATTGGTTAAATTTCACATTATGTCCTTCAAAGCCTCAAGGTTGTGGTGGCAGTCCAAAATACATCTTCAATGCATTACCTCAGCATAAGACAACTTACAAATGTTTCTGATTCTTCTTCTAATTGGTTGTCAAGTGAAGATACTGTAATGATGTTGTGCGTGTACGTGATCACCTAGCCCTACTTGCAAATGCTTCTAGCTACTGCTAGATTGTTTTATTGAGTGTCAGCAAGGCTGCTTAAGTTCCTGCAGTTATTCAAGGTTATGTATATCTATGATTCCTCCTAGAATACTGAATTCTGTAGTCATGACTACTTTTTGAACTTAACCTTTGAAGTTCTATAGTGTTTCTTTGTGCTAGTGTGTGCTGCCTAATTTGCATTGTTTCTGTGTTTTTCATTCTTTGTATTGGTGTGTACTAATTGAGGGGTAGATTATTTCGTCCTCTACAATCTGATGTTGATGTGACTTATTTTTTATGCCTGTATATGTGCTACGTAGTGATTTATTTTCAAAAACCGTATACTAATTTTTTTTACTTTATTAATTTGTAGGGAATTAATTTGAATCAGATTTTTACAGGAATTAATAATTGGAAAAAAAATACACTTCACTATTAATTGTGCAATTTAGGTATTAGTGACGATTTAAAAAACATCACTAATACTATGTCTTTAGTGACGGTTTAAAACTGTCACTAAATCCATAAGCAACGGTTCTGCAGAGCAATAGTGACGACCCTAAAATCATCACTAATAATAGACAAATAGTGATGGTTTTGAAACCATCACTAATAATAAACCAATAGTGACGTTTTTCAAATCATCACTACTAATGAGTAATAGTGACGATTATAAAACCGTAACTAATAATGGAGTAATAGTGACGAATATAAAACCATCACTAATAATGAAGCAGTAGTGACGAATTTAAACCGTCACTAATAATGGAGTAACACTGACGAATATAAAACCATCACTAATAATGAAGCAATAGTGATGAATTTAAACCTTCACTAATAATAGAGAATTAGTGAGGAATTTAAAACTGTCACTAATAATAGAGCATTAGTGACGATTTTTGATCGATCTAGTGTAGAATCTATAGTGATGGGCCTCGGTCTTTAGTGATGGATTCAAACCATCACTAATACGCTATTATTAATGACATTTTTAATCCGTCACTAATACTCTATTATTACTGACAGTTTGAAATTTTCACCACTAATAAGTATTAGTAACGGCAGGTATAACAACAAATTGAAAACCATCACTAATACTCATAGAACCATCACTAAAACTAGTAGTGACGGTTTTGTGAGTATTAGTGATGGTTTAAAATCGTTATTAATAACCTTATTTTTTTGTAGTATAGGGTATAAGGTTTAGGGTTTAGGGTTTAGGGTTTAAGAATTATGGTTTAGGGTTTAGGGCTTAAGGTTCAGGGTTTAGGGTTTAGGGTCCGTCAAACTTTAAAGATTATTGGAAAATGAAGAGGGTATAACTTCTTCATTTGAACTCCGATTTTGACAATTTGTTTTTTTTTTGGCTAGCATAAAATTTCTGAAGCGATGGTATGATTGGTTTCCGATTTTGGGGTCGGTTCGGGTTTATGGTTTGAGGTTTAATTTTTATGGTTTTAGGTTTAGGGTTTAAGGTTAAAGGATTACGATTTTTGGTTTACGATTTTAGGGTTTAGTGTTTAACATTCACGGTATATTGTTTAGCATTTAGGGTTTAGGGTTTAAGGTTTAGGGTTTAGAGTTTAAGGTTTAAGGTTTAGGGTATATGGATTATTGTTTAGTGTTTAAGGACTAGGGTTTAGGGTTTAGGGTTTAAAGGTTAGTGTTAGGGTTTAGGGCTTAGGGTTTAAGGTTACAGTTTAGGATTTAGGGCTTAGGGTTTTGACCTTAAAATTTAGGGTTTATGGTTTAGGGATTGAGGTTTAGGGTTCAAGGTTTAGGGTTTAGGTTTTATGGTTTAGCATTAGGCTTTAGGGATTAGGGTTTAAGGTTTAGGGCTTAGGAGGTTAAAGTATAGGGCATCGGGTTTTATGTTTTAGGGTTTAGGATTTAGCGTTTAGGGTTTAGAGTTTTAGGGTATAGGATTTAAGGGTTTAGGGTTTAGCTTTTAGGGTTTAGGGTTTATGGTTTACTGTTTAGGTTTTAGTTTTTAGGGTTTAGGGTTTTAAGGGTTTAGGGCATAGGGTTTAGGGTTTAGGGGTTTATGGTTTAGGGTTTAAGGTTAGGGTTTAGGGTTTTAGGGTTTAGGGTTTAGGGTTTAGGGTTTAGGGTTAGGGTTCAGGTTTTAGGGTTCAGTGTTTAGGGTTTAGGGTTTAAGGTTTAGGGTTTATGGTTTAGGGTTTACGATTTTGGGTCTAGGGTTTAGGATTTAGGCATTTAGGTTTTAGGGTTTAAGTTTTAAGGTTAGGGTTTAAGGTTGAGGGTTTAGGATTTAGGGTTTAGGGTTTAGGATTTAGTGTCTAGGATTTAGGTTTTAGGGTTTAGGGTATAGGGTTTAGGGTTTAAGAATTATGGTTTAGGGTTTAGGGCTTATGGTTTAGGGTTTAGGGTTTAGGGTCCATCAAACTTTAAAATTATTAGAAAATGAAGAGGGCATAACTTCTTCATTCGAACTTCGATTTCGGCAATTTTCTTTTTTTTTTTGGTAGGAGAAATTTTCTGAAGCGATGGTACGATTGGTTTCCAATTTTTGAGTCGGTTCGGGTTTATGGTTTAAGGTTTAATTTTTATGGTTTTAGGTTTGGGGTTTAAGGTTAAAGGATTACGGTTTTGGGTTTACGATTTTAGGGTTTAGTGTTTAGCGTTCACGGTATATTGTCTAGCATTTAGGGTTTAGGGTTTAAGGTTTCGGGTTTAGAGTTTAAGGTTTAAGGTTTAGGGGATAGGGATTATTGTTTAGTGTTTAGCGACTAGGGTTTAGGGTTTAGGGTTTAAAGGTTAGGGTTAGGGTTTAGGGTTTAGGGTTTAGGGTTTAGGGTTAGTGTTTAGGGTTTAGGGCTTAGGGTTTTGGCTTTAAAGTTTAGGGTTTATGGTTTAGGGATTGGGGTTTAGGGTTCAAGGTTTAGGGTTTAGGGTTTAGTGTTTAGCATTACACTTTAGGGTTTAGGGTTTAAGGTTTAGGGTTTAGGGTCTTAGAGTTTAGGCCTTCGGGTTTTATGTTTTAGGGCTTTGGGTTTAGCGTTTAGGGTTTAGAGTTTTAGGGTATAGGGTTTAAGGGTTTAGTGTTTAGGGTTTAGGGTTTAGGGTTTAGGGTTTAGGGTTTATAGTTTACTGTTTAGGGCTTGGTTCTTAGGGTTTAGGGTTTAGGGTTTAGGGTTTTAATGGTTTAGGGCATAGGATTTAGGGTTGATGGGTTTTATGGTTTACGGGTTTTAGGGTTTAGGGTTTAGGGTTTAGGGTTTAGGGATTAGGGTTTACGATTTTGGGGTTAGGGATTAGTGTTTAGGGTTTAAGGTTTAGGGTTTAGGGTTCAGGGTTTACGGTTTAAAGTTTAGGGTTTTAGGTGTTAGTGTTTAGAGCTTAGGGTTTAGGCTTTAGGCTTTAGGGTTTAGGGTTTAGGGTTTATGATTTAGGGTTTATGGTTTACTATTTAAGGTTTGGGGTTTTTAGGGTTTAGGGCTTAGAATTTTGATTTTAGGGGTTTTAGGGTTTAGGGTTTAGGGTTTAGGGGTAAGGTTCTTGGGTTTAGGGTTTAACGATTAGGGTTTAGGGTTTAGGGTTTAGGGTTTATGGTGTTGGGGTTTAGAGTTTAGGGTTTTATGTTTTTATGGTTAGGGCTTAGGGTTTAAGGTTTAGGTTTGAGGGTTTAGGGTTTAGGGTTTAGGGCTTAGGGTTGGGGTTTAGGGTTTAGAGTTTTAGGGTTTAGGGTTTAGGGTCCTTGGATTTAGGGTTCTGGTTTATAGGGTTTAGGGTTTAGGGTTTTGGGATTAGGGTTTAGGGTTTAGGGTTAGGGTTTTGGGTTTAGGGTTTAGTGTTTTTAGGGTTTAGGGTTTAGGGTTTAGTGTATAGGGTTTAGGGTTTAGTGTTTAGGATTTAGGCTTAGGGTTGAGGGTTTAGTGATTAGGGTTAAGGGTTAAGGGTTTAGGATTTAGGGTTTAGGTTTCAGGTTTCAGGGGTTTAGGTTTTAGTTTTTACGGTTTAAGGTTTAGGGTTTGGGGTTTAGGGTCTAAGGTTTAGGGTTTTATGTTTCAGGGTTTTGGGTTAACGGTTTAGGGTTTAGAGTTTTACGATTTTGGGTTTAGGATTTAAGGATTTAGGGTTTAGGGTTTAGGGTTATGGGGTTTAGGGTTTATGGTTTCAGGTTTCGGGTTTAGGGTTTGGGTTTAGGGTTTAGGGTTTAGGGTTTAGAGTTTACGCTTTAGGGTTTAAGGTTTAAGGTTTAGGGTTTAGGGTGTTAGAGTTTAGGACTTCGGGTTTTATGTTTTAGGGTTTTGGGTTTAGCTTTTAGGGTTTAGAGTTTTAGGGTATAGGGTTTAAGGGTTTAGGGTTGAGGGTTTAGGGTTTTAAGGGTTTAGGGCATAGGATTTAGGGTTTAGGGCTTTTAGGGTTTAGGGTTTAGGGTTAGGGTTTAGGGTCTAGGGTTTAGGTATTAGGGTTTACGGTTTAGGGGTTAGGGATTAGTGTTTAGAGTTTAAGGTTTAGGGTTTAGGGTTTAGGGTTAGGGTTTAGGGTTTACGGTTTAAGGTTTAGGGTTTTAGGTGTTAGGGTTTAGGGCTTAGGGTTTAGGGTTTAGGGTTTAGGCTTTGGGCTTTAGGCTTTAGGCTTTAGGGTTTAAGATTTAGGGTTTATGGTTTACTATTTAGGGTTTAGGGTTTACGGTTTAGGGTTTTTAGGGTTTAGGGCTTAGAATTTTGATTTCAGGGTTTTTAGGGTTTAGGGTTTAGGATTTAGGGGTAAGGTTCTTGGGTTTAGGGTTTAACGTTTAGGGTTTAGGGTTTATGATTGAGGGTTTAGGGTTTAGGGTTTGGGGTGTTAGGGTTTAGGGTTTAGGGTTTTATGTTTTTGTGGTTAGGGTTTAGGTTTAGGGTTTAGGCTTTAGAGTTTAGGGCTTAGGGTTGGGGTTTAGGGTTTAGAGTTTTAGGGTTTAGGGTTTTGGGCCTTAGGATTTAGGGTTCTGGTTTATAGGGTTTTGGGGTTAGGGTTTAGGGTTTCGGGATTAGGGTTTAGGGTCTAAGGTTAGGGTTTTGGGTTTAGGGTTTAGTGTTTTTAGGGTTTAGGGTTTGGTGTTTAGGATTTTGGCTTAGGGTTTAGGTTTTAGTGATTAGGGTTAAGAGTTTAGGGTTTAGGGTTTAGGTTTTAGGGTTTAGGGGTTTAGGTTTTTGTTTTTACGGTTTAGGGTTTAGGGTTTGGGGTTTAGGGTCTAGGGTGTAGGGTTTTATGTTTAAGGGTTTTGGGTTAATGGTTTAGGGTTTAGTGTTTTACGATTCAGGGTTTAGGATTTAAGGATTTAGGGTCTAGGGTTTAGGGTTGTGGTGTTAGCGTTTAGGGTTTTAAGGTTTAGGGTTTCGGGTTTCGGGTTTAGGGTTTAGGGTTTAGGTTTAGGGTTTAGGCTTTATGGTTTAGGGTTTAGGGTTAGCGTTTAGGGTTTTAGGGTTTGGGGATTTAGGGGTTAGGGTTTAGGGTTAGGGTTAGGGTTTTGGGTTTAGGGTTTAGTGTTTAGGGTTTGGGGTTTACGATTTAGGGTTTACGATTTTGGGCCTAGGGTTTAGGCGTTTAGGTTTTAGGGTTTAAGTTTTAAGGTTTAGGGTTTAGGGTTTAGGGTTTAGGGTTTAGGGGTTGGGGTTTTAGGGTTTAGGGTTTAGGGTTTAGGGTTTAAGATTTAGTGTCTAGGATTTAGGGTTTAGGGTTTAAGGTATAGGGTTTAAGGTTTGGGGTTTACGAATTATGGTTTAGGGTTTGGGGCTTAAGGTTTAGGGTTTTGGGTTTTGGGTTCGTCAAAGTTTAAAGATTATTGGAAAATGAAGAGGGCATAACTTCTTCCTTTGAACTCCGATTTTGACAATTTGTTTTTTTTTTTGGGTGGGAGAAAATTTCTGAAGCGATGGTACGATTGGTTTTTGATTTTGGAGTTGGTTCGGGTTTATGGTTTAATTTTTATGGTTTTAGGTTTAGGGTTTAAGGTTAAAGGATTACGGTTTTAGGGTTTAGTTGTTTAGTGTTCACGGTATATTATTTAACATTTAGGGTTTAGGGTTTAAGGTTTAGGGTTTAGAGTTTAAGGTTTAAGGTTTAGGGTGTAGGGATTATTGTTTAGTGTTTACGGACTTAGGTTTAGGGTTTAAAGGTTTGGGTTAGGGTTTAGGTTTTAGGGTTTAGGGTTAGTGTTTAGGGTTAGGGCTTAGGGTTTTCTCTTTAAAGTTTAGGGTTTATGGGTTAGGGATTGGGGTTTAGGGTTCAAAGTTTAGGGTTTAAGGTTTAGCATTAGGCTTTAGGGTTTTGGGTTTAAGGTTTAGGGTTTAGGGTGTTAGAGTTTGGGGCTTTGGGTTTTATGTTTTAGGGTTTAGGGTTTAGCATTTAGGGTTTAGAGTTTTTGGGTAAAGGGTCTAAGGGTTTTGGGTTTTGGGTTTTGGGTTTTGGGTTTAAGGTTTATAGATCACTGTTTAGGGTTTAGTTTTTAGGGTTTAGGTTTTTAAGGGTTTAGGGCATAGGATTTAAGGTTTAGGGGTGTTAGGGTTTAGGGTTTAGGGTTCAGGGATTACGGTCTAGGGTTTAGGGTTTAGGGGTTAGGGAGTAGTGTTTAGGGTTTAAGGTTTAGGGTTTAGTGTTTAGGGTTTAGGGGTAGGGTTTAGGGTTTATGGTTTAAGCTTTAGGGTTTTAGGTGTTAGGGTTTAGGGCTTAGGGTTTAAGATTTAAGGTTTATGGTTTACTGTTTAGGATTTAGTGTTTAGAGTTTAGTTTTACGATTTAGGGTTTTTAAGGTTTAGGGCTTAAGAGTTTGGGTTGGGTTTTTAGTGTTTAGGGTTTAGGGTTTAGGGTTTCGAGTTTACCGTTTACGGTTTTTAGGGTTTAGGGTTTAGGGTTTCGAGGTAAGTTTTTAGGGTTTACGATTTACAATTTTTGCTTTAGGGTTTATGGTTTAGGGTTTAGGGTTTAGGGTCTTAGGGTTTAGGTTTTAGGGTTTTATGTTTTGGTGTTTAGGGTTTAGGGTTTAGGGTTTTTTGTTTAGGGTTTAGGGTTTAGGGTTTAGGGCTTAGGGCTTAGGGTTTAGAGTTTTTGGGTTTAGGGTTTAGGGTCTTAGGATTTAAGGTTCTGGTTTATAGGGTTTAGGGTTTAGGGTTAGGGTTTTGGGTTTAGGGTTTAGTGTTTTTAGGGTTTAGGGTTTAGGGTTTAGTGTGTAGGGTTTAGGGTTTAGGGTTTAGGGTTTAGTGTTTTGGATTTAGGCTGAGGGTTTAAGGTTTAGTGATTAGGGTTTAGGGTTTAGGGTTTAGTGCTTAGGGTTTAGGATTTAGGGTTTAGGGTTTAGGGTTTAGGGTTCAGGGGTTTAATGTTTTAGGTTTTACAGTTTAGGGTTTACGGTGTGGGGTTTTGGGTCTAGGGTTTAGGGTTTTATGTTTCAGGGTTTTGGGTTAACGGTTTATGGTTTAGTGTTTTAGAGTTTAGGAATTAGGATTTAAGATTTAGTGTATAGGGTTTAGGGTTTAGGGTTTAGGGTTTATGGTTTCGGGTTTGGGTTTAGGGTTTTGGTTTAGTGTTTAGGGTTTTCGATTTTGTGTTTTTAGGGTTTATGGTTTAGTGTTTCCAGTTTAGGGTTTCGGGTTTAGGGATTAGGCTTTAGGGTTTAGGGATTAGGGTTAGGGTTTAGGGTTTAGGGTTTTAAGGTTTAGGGTTTGTGGTGTTAGGGTTTAGGGTTTTGGGTTTTATGTTTTAGGGTTTAGGGTTTAGCGTTTAGCATATTAGGGTTTTGGGTTTAGGGTTTATGGTTTAGGGTGTAGCATTTAGGGTTTAGGGTTTAGGGTTTATGGTTTAGGGTTTAGGGGTTTAGGGTTTAGCATTTAGGGTTAGGGTTTAGGGTTTTAGGGTTTAGGGTTTAGGGTTTGGGTTTAGGGTTTAGGTTTTAGTGTTTAGGCTTTAGGGTTTAGGGTTTACGATTTGGGGTTTACTATTTAGTGTCTAGGGTTTAGGGTTTAAGTGTTTCGGTTTTAGGGTTTAAGTTTTAAGGTTTAGGGTTTAGGGTTTAGGGTTTAGGATTTAGGGTTTAGGGTTTAGGGGTTGGGGTGTTAGGGTTTAGGGTTTAGGGTTTAGGGTTTAGTATTTAGTGTCTAGGATTTAAGGTTTAGGGTTTAGGGTATAGGTTTTTGGGTTTAAGAATTATGGTTTATAGTTTAGGGCTTAAGGTTTAGGGTTTAGGCTTTAAGGTCCGTCAAACTTTAAAGATTATTGGAAAATGAAGAGGGCTTAACTTCTTAGTTTGAACTCCGATTTGGACAATTTGTTTTTTTTTTTAGGTAGCAGAAAATTTCTGAAGCGATGGTATGATTGGTTTTGGATTTTGGAGTCGGTTCAGGTTTATGGTTTAAGGTTTAATTTTTATGGTTTTTGGTTTAGGGTTTAAGGTAAAAGGATTACGATTTTGTGTTTATGGTTTTAGCGTTTAGTGTTTAGCATTCACGATATATTGTTTAGCATTTAGGGTTTTGGGTTTAAGGTTTAAGGTTTAGAGTTTAAGGTTTAAGGTTTAAGGTTTAGGGTATAGGGATTATTGTTTAGTGTTTAGGGACTAGGGTTTGAGGTTAGGGTTTAAAGGTTAGGGTTAGGGTTTATGGTTTAGGGTTTAGGGTTAGTGTTTAGGGTTTAGAGCTTTGGGTTTTGGCTTTAAAGTTTAGGGTTTATGTTTTAGGGATTGGGGTTTAGGGTTCAAGGTTTAGAGTTTAGCGTTTAAGGTTTAGTGTTAGGATTTAGGGTTTAGGGTTTAGGGTTTAGGGTTTTGGGGTTAGGGTTTAGGGTTGAGGGTTGAGGGTTGAGGGTTTAGGGTTTAGGGGTTAGGGTTTTAGGGTATACGGTTTAGCATTTTGAGCTTATGGTTTCAGGTTTTATGTCTTAGCGTTTCAAGTTTAGGGTTTAGGGTTTATGGTTTAGGTTTAGTGGGTTAGTGTTTAGGGTTTTGGGCTTAGGGTTTGGGGTTTTTGGTTTAGGGTTTGGGGTTTAGGATTCAGGGTTTAGGGTTTAGGGTTTTTGGTTTTAGTGTTTAGGATTTAGGGTTTAGGGTTTTGGGTTTAGTGTTTAGGGTATGGGGCTTAGGGTTTAGGGTTTGGGGTTTAAGGTTTGGAGTTTAAGGTTTTAGGTTTGGGGTTTAGGGTTTAGGGTGGGTCCGTCAAACTTTAAAGATTTTGGGAAAATGAAGAGGGCATAACTTCTTCATTTAAAGTTCGATTTCAACGATTTTTTTTTTTTTGGGCAGTAGAAATTTTCTAAAACAATGGTATGATTGGTTTTCGATTTTTGAGTCGGTTCAGGGTCATGGTTTAAGGTTTAACTTTTATGATTTTAGGTTTAGGGTTTAAGTCTAAAGGATTACGGTTTAGGGTTTACGGTTTTAGGGTTTAGTGTTTAGCGTTCATGGTATAGGGTTCAACATTTACAGTTTAGGGTTCCAGGTTTAGGGTTTAGTGTTTTGGGTTTATGGTTTATGGTCTAGGGTTTATTATTTAGTGTTTAGGGACTAGGGTTTAGAGTTTTGGGTTTGGGGTTTTGGGTTTAGGGTTTAGGATTTAGGGGTATGGTTTTAGGGTTTACGGTTTAGGGTTTAGGGTTTAAGGTTTATGGTTTAGGGTTTAGGGTTTAGGGTGTTAGGGTGTTAGGGTTTAGGGTTTTGGGTTCAGGGTTTAGGGTTTAGGGTTTAGGGCTTAGGGTTAGGGTTAGGGTTTAGGGTTTAGAGTTTTAGTATTTAGGGTTAAGGGTCTTAGGATTTGGGGTTCTCGTTTATTGTGTTTAGGGTTTATGGTTTCGAGTTTAGTGTTTTGGGTTTAGGGTTAGGGTTTTGGGTTTCGGGTTTAGTGATTTTAGGGTTTAGGGTTTAGGGTTTAGGGTTTAGCATTTAGGGTTTAGGGTTTAGGGTTTACGATTTAGGATTTACGATTTAGGCTTAGGGTTTAGGATTTATGGTTTTGGGTTTAGGGTTCAGCGGTTTTGGTTTTGGGTTTGACGGTTTAAGGTTTAGGGTTTTGGTTTAGGGTCTAGGGTTTAGGGTTTTATGTTTTCAGGGTTTTGGGTTAATGATTTAAGGTTTAGTGTTTTAGGGTTTAGAGTTTAGGATTTATGGATTTAGGGTTTAGGGTTTAGGGTTTAGGGTTTAGGTTCATAGGGTTTAGGGTTTATGGTTCCGGGTTTAGGTTTTAGGGTTTAGGGTTAGGTTTTGGGTTTTAGGTTTTCGGTTTTTAGGGTTTATGGTTTAGGGTTTCGAGTTTTGGGTTTAGGGTTTAGAGTTAGGGTTTAGGGTTTAGGCTTAGGGTTTGGGGTTTAGGGTTTAGCATTTAGGTTTTAGGGATTAGGGTTTCGGGTTTAGTGTTTAGGGTTTAGGTTTTGGGGTTAGGGTTTAAGGTTTAGTGGTTAGCGTTTAAGGTTTAGGGATTGGGGTATAGGGTTTAGAGATTATGGTTAGGGTTTAGGGTTTAGGGTTTTAAGGTTTAGGGTTTAGGGTTTTATGTTTTAGGGTTTAGGGTTTAGCGTTTGTGGTTTAGGGTGTAGCGCTGAAGGTTTAGTGTTAGGGTTTAGGGTTTAGGGTTTAGGGTTTTGGATTTAGGGTTAGGGTTTAGGGTTTTAGGGTTTAGGGTTTAATGTTTATGGTTTAGGGTTTAGGGTTTAGGGTTTACGGTTTACGATTTAGGGTTTCCGATTTAGGGTCTAGGGTTTGGGGTTTAGGCGTTTAGGTTTTAGGGTTAAGTTTTAAGGTTTAGGGTTTAGGGTTTGGGGTTTAGGGTTTAGGATTTAGGGTTTAGGGTTTAGGGGTTGGGGTTTTAGGCTTTAGGGTTTAGGATATATTGTCTAGGATTTTGGTTTTAGGGTTTAGGGTATAGGGTTTAGGGTTTAGAGTTTAGGGTTTAGGGTTTAAGAGTTATTGTTTAGGGTTTAGGGTCCGTCAAAGTTTAAAGATTATTGGACAATGAAGAGGGCATAATTTCTTCGTTTGAACTCCGATTTCGACAATTTGTTTTTTTTTTTGGCTGGCAGAAAATTTCTGAAGCAGTGGTACGATTGGTTTCGATTTTGGAGTCAGTTCGGGTTTGTGGTCTAAGGTTTAATTTTATTTTTTTAGGTTTAGGGTTTAAGGTTAAAGGATTACTGTTTTTGGTTTACGGTTTTAGGGTTTAGTGTTTAGCATTCACGTTGTATTGTTTAGCATTTAGGGTTTAGTGTTTAAGGTTTAGGGTTTACGATATAGGGATTATTGTTTAGTGTTTAGGGACTAGGGTTTAGGGTTTAGGGTTGAAAGGTTAGTGTTAGGGTTTAGGGTTTAGGGTTTAGGGTTAGTGTTTAGGGTTTTGTTGACCTTATAGGTCACGCCTGGTTTTGATAATGACAAATACTCATGTATTTAATGAATATCTAGTTCATGTGCAGGTCTATATTAGTAGATACATTGATAGCACGTAAAAGCTTACGGCTTGGAGACCAGTTCATGTTTTTCAGTTGTAATATATATTTAGTAGTGAAATTTGTCTGTAATAGTAATTAGGACATTTGGTTTGTAATAAGCACACACAACACATGCATGGTTCATTATGTAAGCTCAAACCAAAATACGAACTAAAAGTGACCTTAGAATGACCTTAGGCTTCGGTTGATCGACACCAGACTCTTTCGGTGTCTCTATTTTGGACATAAATGACCCTAGGGCACTCACCTTTGCACTTGCATGTATTAGGCACTTGAATATGGTGAATGTATATTGAAACGGGACCAAAATGTACACTTTGTGCATTTTCGGTCGACCGGCCAAGGAAGTTCATTCTGCCCTGGTCAACCGAAATAGGCTTGGATCAACAGTTGACCAAGGCCCTGGTTGACCGAACCAATGCAGTTCAAAACCCCCGGTCGACCGAAACCCTCTCTAGTCAACAATTTAACCATCTGTTCGACCGAGCCAATTTTATACTCCAACTACCTAGTCGACCGAGGGTCCTCGGGAAAAATCCCAGCGGTCTGGTCGACCGAACCAGCCAGTTCAAAATGGCCTGGTTGACCAAACCTCAGTAAAATGGAAAATCACCTTTGGAAAGGAACTTTTGGTCGACCGACCATTCAGTTCAAAAATGCCCTAGTCGACTGAACCATATGAGATCTGGTTGACCGAAACCTTTCTGGTCGACCAGACCTCTCAGGTTTTCCTGATTTTTACCGCAGCTAAACATTTTTTAAACAGGGTTAAAATATTTGAAATGTCATTAAGCTTTCCTAATAATACCCAATAGGTCCCCAACGGTCATATTTTGTCCCATGTCTATATATATATATGCTCGTTTGTGCAAATAAGTGTAGGATTAGCTATTTTGATTAGGAGAAACTCTCTGAAATTTCCAAATCTTATAATACTCATATCTAAGCCCCAACCACTCATACTTACCTTCTCTTATTGCTCAAAATCTCTGTAAGTTGATTGAGTGCTTGATTAGAATGGTTTGCTCTCCTATTTTAGTTAGATTGATTTGATTTTTACGGGAGCTAAACCTAAGTGTTCTTAGGGGACTTTGTTAATAAGTCTCTCCTAAGAAGACTTTTATAGAACTTCTAAGTATTGCATATTCATTGCAATATCTCGAGAAGTTTGTATTTGTTTTTGGATTGCAAAAACTTCTCAAACATTTTCAAATATCTATTGTGCTTTTATCTTGAAAAATATTTGAAGAGATATTTTCTTGTGTGATAGTGATCTTTGTTGCAATATTCACTCACTCATATATTATTTGGTAAATACAAAGATTACACATCTTTTGCAAACTAAGCACATACATCATTTGATACTTACATGCTTGAGACATCCTGCTGATTGAAATACTTGAGACTTGACATCTTTGTGTGAACTTATTGGTTGAATATCTTGTGATACAAAGATTGTTTGTTTGACACTCTCACGTACGCATTACACTAATAGAAAATATCTTTGAGAGTTGAACTGTCTAGACCACATTGAGCTTACATATTGAATCATATTGTGGTGTATGTTATTGTGCGTGTTTGGGTACATATCTGCTTTACACGAAAGCACAATCACTGTACCATTTGATTACAATACACAGCTATTGTATTTCCAGGCACTGGCCTGAAGAGGGAGACTAGCCCTGGAATAATCCCGGATTGGCTTAGACCCGGTTAGGAAAGCTAGGTTCGCCATCCTGTTAAGGCGTGTAGGTTGAGGTCAGCCCTGCTAATTGACCTAGTTAAGGTTGAGGTCAGCCTTGTGCTAATTGACCTGGTTGTAATCGGTGCCGCTCCACCCTTAAGTGAGCTATTAGCTGAATCCTTGGGCTTGCGAGCTAGAGGCGGGGACGTAGGCACAATTGGCCAAACCCCGATAATATATCGTGTGTTTGTGTATATTGTCGCACTTTATATTTATCACACGTGTATGTTATTATGTGAATGATGCGCTTGATTCAAATTTCCGCATATTATATTTATCAATGTATTTGGAACTGGATAGAAAGACCCTAGGTTGTTGTACTTAGCTGCCATCTAGTTCAACCTAGGAGAAAAGTTTAAAATTCCAATTCACCCCCTCTCTTGAGAATACACCAATTCTAACAATTGGTATTAGAGCCTCGTTGCACTTGACTTAAACATTTTTGCAAAAGATCGCAATGGCTCACTTTGGTGTATCCCCATTCGATGAGGGTCTGTCACCTTTTAGTCCTCCTATGTTTTGTGGTGTCGATTACATTACCTAGAAAATTAGAATGAGCATTTTTTTAAAAATCAATGAACTGGAGGGCCTGGCAGGTGATTGTTAATAGAATTTGTATTCCTGTAGAAAATGATATTAATTTGATGCATGCAAATTCATATGCCATGGACATGCTATATTGTTGTTTAGATATTGATATTCTTCATAAGTTTATGGCATGTTGTAGTGCACAAGAGATCAGGGTTGAGCTTGAAAAGAAATATGGAGAGACTTAGAAAGAGGAAACCATCACTCCAGAGATGTCATGTTCAAATGCTCAGGGAGCGGTAAGTGATAGGGATAGTGCATCAACAGAATATAAGGTATATGATTCTCACTCTAGTTCATTTGAGGACTCATGTGTTGTATGCGATGTCGCTATATGTGCTGAATCATTAGTTAAATACCATGAAAATTTTTTTCATGATTTGTGTGATGATTCTTATGCTGAATGTTGTATTGTGTCTCATGCTAAATCATCTGTTGATAATATTATTAATAATGTATATGATGATTTCTGTGAAAAGCATTGCAATATATCGTATGATGAATCATCCAAGAATATTTGTGATAGTCCTGTTGAACATGCATGCAATGATTCATATGAAAACTATGATGAATCATGTGCTGACTTGAATAATAAAAGCATGCTGTCATTTGAGAAACTAGAAAATATTTTATTGAAAATGAATAAATTTCTAGTTAAAATATCTAAGCAGAAATCATTGTTGAAAATTGAGAATAAGGGGATAGCTATACAATTAAAAGAATTAAAAGATTATCATGCTGTCCTTGAGAATAAAAAGATTAAGAAGATATTGAAAATTATCTGCTCAGAAAAGGAAATAAATGATTATTCTACCATTGCACCCAAAGTAGAATATAAAAAGAATAATCATAATGAACTCTTAAAAGCCAAAAGAAATGAGTTTTTCAAAAAGGGTTCATATTATAAGTCCCACAGTCATATGTCGTCAAGTCAGAATAAAACAAGTAACCATAATCCGTCACATGCTTATAAATTTTGCTTATCTTGTAAAATGAAAGGGCGTATCCGACTTAGAAATGCTAGAGGTATGGACAAAGAAATGATGTGGGTTGTTATGAAAGAAAACCTTATAGGTCCTAAGGAAAATTGGATTTAACTTAATCTTTCTTAATTTGTTAATGCTTCCTTAGTTCCTAAACTTAGGTTTTGGAGGTTGTGATGATGGTAGGTTTGGGAAGTGGTTGTTGCTTGTAATGATAATCTTAGTATACGTACTCACCGATCTTGTTATACTAAGAATCCTTATCAATTTCCATATGGACATGGCATGTATGCCTGATATTTAATTCAAAGTGCTTAACCCATGTTATCATGAAAATCACAAGTTTAAGCATACCTTTGTCCATTGCACATAATTGAGTTTTAGGGATCTAGTCTTGCATTATATCTTTTTACCCTAAATCTCATTAGTCAAGACCTAGTCATCACTCTAGGTATAAGCACTGTTCATTAAAATTTCATATTTATTGCGTTCTTATTAAAAGCCATCACTTTCAATCAAGATTAGAGGCAACCACTAAGGGATTCACATTTCATTGATAGAATCAAAGTACTCCCTTTTTGAACCAAAAATACAAAAATCCTCTAATTTTGGTCTATCTGATCTATAGGAAATCCTTAGCAAACCATGATCATATTCGGTAAGGTTTCACCCATTCCTTAGTGTGTATCCTGGCTCGTCATCATCTCTGAAGGATACTCTCCAGTCACAAAAGAGCACAACTTAAGAAAAGCCTCATACTCCTTAGTGCTCGGTGCCAAAAAAAAGTCAATAAGTCAATTCTTGGTACGCACCTCATTTGAGCACTATCTATTCACCAAGAATCCCTAAGAATCATATTTAGGGTTTAAGGTGTTAGAGTTTAGGACCTCAGGTTTTAAGTTTTAGGGTTTAGGGTTTAGCGTTTAAGGTTTAGAGTTTTAGGGTAGAGGGTTTAAGGGTTTAGGGTTTAGGGTTTATGGTTTACTGTTTAGGGTTTAGTTTTAGGATTTAGGGTTTAGGGTTTTAAGGGTTTAGGGCATAGGATTTAGGGTTTAGGGTTTAGGGTTAGGGTTTAGGGTTTAGGGTTTAGGGCTTAGGGTTTAAGGTTTAGGGTTTAGTGGTTAGGGATTAGTGTTTAGGGTATAAGGTTTAGGGTTTAGGGTTAGGGTTTAGGGTTTACGGTTTAAAGTTTAGGATTTAGGTGTTAGGGTTTAGGGCTTAGGGTTTAGGGTTTAAGATTTAGGGTCTATGGTTTACTATTTAGGGTTTAGTGTTTTGAGTTTAGGGTTTAGGGTTTTTAGGGTTTAGAGCTTAGGATTTTGGGTTTAGGGTTTTCAGGGTTTAGGGTTTAGGATTGAGGTGTAAGGTTTTAGGGTTTAGGGTTTAAGGTTTATGGTTTAGGTTTAGGGTTTAGGGTGTTAGGGTTTAGGGTTTAGGGTTTTATGTTTTGGTAGTTAGGGTTTTGGGTTTTGGGTTTTAGGTTCAGGGTTTAGGGTTTAGGGTTTAGGGCTTAGGGTTAGGGTTTAGGGTTTAGAGTTTTAGGGTTTAGGGTTTGGGGTTTTAGGATTTAGGGTTCTGGTTTATAGGGTTTAGGGTTTTGGGTTTAGGTTTTAGGGTTTAAGGTTAGGGTGTTGGGTTTAGGGTTTAGTGTTTTTAGGGTTTATGGGTTTATGGTTTAGCGTTTAGGGTTAAGGGTTTAGTGTTTAGGATTTAGGCTTAGGGTTTAGGGTTTAGTGATTAGGGTTTAGGGTTTAGGGTTTAAGGTTTAGGATTTAGGATTTAGGGTTTAGGGTTTAGCGTGCAAGGGTTTAGGTTTTAGGTTTTACGGTTTAGGGTTAAGAGTTTGGGGTTTAGGGTCTAGAGTTTAGGGTTTTATGTTTCAAGTTTTTGGGTTAACGGTTTAGGGCTTAGTGTTTTAGGGTTTAGGGTTTAGGATTTAAGGATTTAGGGTTTAGGGTTTAGGGTTTAGGGTTTAGGGTTTAGGGTTAGAGGGTTTAGGGTTTAGGGTTTAGGGTTTAGGGCTAGGGTTTAGGGTTTAGGGTTTAGGGGTTTACAGTTTAGGGTTTAGGGTTAGGGTTTAGGGTTTAGTGTTTAGGGTTTAGCGTTTAGGGTTTACCGTTTAGAGTTTACGCTTTTTGGTCTAGGATTTAGGGTTTAGGCCTTTAGGTTTTAGGGTTTAAGTTTTAAAGTTTAGGGTTTAGGGTTTAGGGTGTAGGGTTTTGGATTTAGGGTTTAGGGGTTTGGGTTTTAGGGTTTAGGGTTTAGGGTTTAGAGTTTAGGATTTAGTGTCTAAGATTTAGGGTTTAGGGTTTAGGGTATAGGGTATAGGGTTTAGGATTTAAGAATTATTGTTTAGGGTTTAGGGCTTAAGGTTTAGGGTTTAGGGTTTAGTGTCCGTCTAACTTCAAAGATTATTGGAAAATGAAGCGGGCATAACTTTTTCGTTTGAACTCCGATTTTAACAGTTTGTTTTTTTTTTTTTTGGGTAGCAGAAATTTTTTAAATGATCGTACAATTGGTTTTCGGTTTTGGAGTCGGTTTGGGTTTATGGTTTAAGGTTTAATTTTTATGGTTTTAGGTTTTGGGATTAAGGTTAAAGGATTACAGTTTTAGGGTTTTCTGTTTAGTGTTCACGGTATATTGTTTAGCATTTACGATTTAGGGCTTAAGGTTTAGGGTTTAGAGTTTAAGGTTTAAGGTTTAGGGTATAGGGATTATTATTTAGTGTTTAGGGACTAGGGTTTAGGGTTTAGGGTTTAAAGGTTAGGGTTAGGGTTTAGGGTTCAGGTTTTAGGGTTTAGGGTTAGTGTTTAGGGTTTAAGGCTTAGGGTTTTGGCTTTAAAGTTTAGGGTTTATGGTTTAGGGTTTCGGGTTTAGGGTTCAAGGTTTAGGGTTTAGGGTTTAGGGTTTAGGGTTTAGGGCTTAGTGTTAGGCTTTAGGGTATAGGTTTTAAGCTTTGAGGTTTAGGGTGTTAAAGTTTAGGGCTTCGGGTTTTATGTTTAGGGTTTAGGGTTTAGGGTTTAGGGTTTAGAGTTTTAGGGTTTAGGGTTTAAGGGTTTAGGGTTTAGGGTTTAGGGTTTACTATTTAGGGTTTAGTTTTTAGGGTTTAGGGTTTAGGGTTTAGGGTTTTTATGGTTTAGGGTTTAGGGTTTAGTGTTTAGGGCTTAGGGTTTAGGGTTAGGGTTTGAGGTTTAGGGCTTAGGCTTTAGGGTTTAGGGTTTAGGTGTTAGGGATTAGTGTTTAGGGCTTAAGGTTTAGGGTTTAGGGTTTAGGGTTTAAGGTTTATGGCTTTAGGTGTTAGGGTTTAGGGTTTAGGGTTTAGGGCTTAGGGTTTTAGATTTAGGGTTTAGGTTTAGGGTTTTAGATTTAGGGTTTATGGTTTACTGTTTTGGGTTTAGTGTTTAGGGTTTAGTGTTTACAGTTTAGGGTTTTTAAGGTTTAAGGCTTAGGATTTGGGGTTTACGGTTTTTAGTGTTTAGGGTTTATTGTTTAAGGTTTCGAGTTTACAGTTTAGGGTTTTTAGGGTTTAGGGTTTAGGGTTTACGATTTAGGGTTTAGGGTTTAGGGTTTAGGGTTTAGGGTTTAGGGTGTTAGGGTTTAAGGTTTAGGGATTTATGTTTTGGTGCTTAGGGTTTGTGGTTTAGGGTTTTGGGTTCAGGGGTTAGGGTTTAGGGCTTAGGGTTTGTGTTTAGGGTTTTGAGTTTTAGGGTTTAGGGTTTAGGGTATTAGGATTTATGGTTCTGGTTTATAGGGTTTAGGGTTTAGGGTTTAGGTTTTGGGTTTTGGGTTTCGGGTTTAGTGTTTTTAGGGTTTAAGGTTTAGGGTTTAGCGTTTAGGATTTAGTGACTAGGGTTTAGGGTTTAGGGTTTAGTGTTTAGGATTTAGGCTTACAGTTTAGGGTTTAATGATTAGGGTTTAGGGTTTAGGGTTTAGGGTTTAGGATTTAGGGTTTAGGGTTCAGGGGTTTAGGTTTTAGGTTTTACGGTTTATGGTTTAGGGTTTGGGGTTTTGGGTCTAAGGTTTAAGGTTTTATGTTTCAGGGTTTTGGGCTAACAGTTTATGGTTTAGTGTTTTAGGTTTTAGGGGTTAGGATTTAAGGATTTAGGGTTTAGGGTTTAGGGTTTAGAGTATAGGGTTATTGGGTTTAGGGTTTATGGTTTCGAGTTTCGGGTTTAGGGTTAGGGTTTTGGGTTTTGGGTTTTGTGTTTTTAGGGTTTATGATTTAGGGTTTCAAATTTAGGGTTTAGGGTTAGGCCTTTGGGTTTTGGGTTTTGGGTTTTGGGTTTAGCATTTAGATTTTAGGGATTAGGGTTTAGGGTTTAAGGTTTTGGAGTTAGGGTTTAGGGTTTAGTGGTTAGAGTTTCGAGTTTATGGATTAGTGTCTAGGGTTTGGGGATTAGGGTTATGGTATAGTGTTTAGGGTTTTAAGGTTTAGGGTTTCGGGTTTTAGGTTTTATGTTTTAGGGTTTAGGGTTTAAGGTTTAGCATATTAGGGTTTAAGGTTTAGGGTTTTGGGTTTAGGGCTTATGGTTTAGGGTATAGCGTTTAGGGTTTAGGGTTAGGGTTTAGGGTTTAGGGCTTAGAGGTTAGGGGTTTATGGTTTAGGGTTTGGGGTTTAGGGTTAGGGTTTAGGGTTTAGGGTTTATGGTTTAGGGTTTAGTGTTTAGGGTGTAGGATTTGGGGTTTAGGGTTTACGGTTTAGGGTTTACTATTTAGGGTCTATGGTGTAGGGTTTAGGAGTTTTGGTTTTAGGGTTTAAATTTTACGGTTTAGGGTTTAGGGTTAAGGGTTTAGGATTAGGGTTTAAGGTTTAAGATTTAGTGTCTAGGATTTAGGATTTAGGGTTCTGGTTTATAGGGTTTAGGGTTAGTGTTTTGGGTTTAGGGTTTAGTGTTTTTAGGGTTTAGAGTTTAGGATTTAGCATTTTGGGTTTATGGTTTAGTGTTTAGGATTTGGGCTTAGGGTTTAGAGTTTAGTGATTAGGGTTTAGGGTTTAGGGTTTAGGGTTTGGGGTTTAGGGTTTAGGATTTAGGGTTTAGGGTTTAGGGTTTAGGGTTTAGGGTTCAGGGGTTTAGGTTTTAGGTTTTACAGTTTAGGTTTTAGGGTTTGGGGTTTTGGGTCTAAAGTTTAGGGTTTTATGTTTTGGGGTTTTGGGTTAATGGTTTATGATTTAGTGTTTTAGGGCTTAGGGTTTAGGATTTAAGGATTTAGGGTTTAGGGTTTAGGGTTTATAGTTTTGGGTTATTGGGTTTAGGGTTTATGGTTTTGGGTTTAGGGTTTAGGGTTTAGGGTTTAGGGTTTTGGGTCTTGTGTTTTTAGGGTCTTTGATTTTGGTTTTAGGGTTTAGGGTTTCGAGTTTAGGGTTAGGGCTTAGGGTTTTAGGTTTTGGGTTTAGCATTTAGGTTTTAGGGATTAGGGTTAAGGGTTTACGGTTGAGGGTTTAAGGTTTTGGGGTTAGGGTTTCGGGTTTAGGGATTAAGGTTTAGGGATTAGGGTTAGGGTTTAGGGTTTAGGGTTTTATGGTTTAAGGTTTAGGGTGTAGGATTTTGGGTTTTATGTTTTAAGGTTTAGGTTTAGCATATTAGGGTTTGGTGTTTAGGGTTTATGGTTTTGGGTGTAGCGTGCAGGGTTTAGGGTTAGGGTTTAGGGTTTGGGGTTTAGGGTTTATGATTTAGGGGTTTACGGTATAGGGTTTTGGGTTAGGGTTGAGGGTTTTAGGCTTTAGGCTTTATGGTTAGGGTTTAGGGTTTAGGGTTTAGTGTTTAGGGTTTAGGGTTTAGGGTTTAGGGTTTGGGGTCTAGGGTTTACGATTTTGGGTTTACTATTTTGGGTCAGGGGTTTAGGGTTTAGGCATTTAGGTTTTGGGGTTTAAGTTTTAAGGTTTAGGGTTTAGGGTTTAGGGTTTAGGGTTTAGGGTCTTTGATTTAGGGTTTTGGGTTTAGGGGTTGGGGTTTTTGGGTTTAGGGTTTAGGTTTTAGTTTCTAGGATTTAGGGTTTAGGGTTTAAGATATATCGTTTATGGTTTAGGGCTTTAGGTTTAGGGTTTCAGGTTTAAGGCGCGTTAAAAATTAAAGATTATTGGAAAATGAAGAGGGCATAACTTCTTCATTTGAACTCCGATTTCGACAATTTGTGTTTATTTTTAGGTAGTAGAAAATTTTTGAAGCAATCGCGGGATTGGTTTCTGATTTTGGAGTTGGTTCGAGTTTATGGTTTAAGGTTTAATTTTTATGGTTTTAGGTTTAGGGTTTAAGGTAAAAGGATTACGGTTTTGGGTTTACGGTTTTAGGGTTTAGTGTTTAGCGTTCATGGTATATTGTTTAGAATTTAGGGTTTTGGGTTTAAGGTTTAGGGTTTAGAGTTTAAGGTTTAAGCTTTAGGGTATAGGGATTATTTTTTCGTGTTTAGGGAGTAGGGTTTAGGGTTTAGGGTTTAATGGTTACAGTTAGGGTTTAGGGTTTAGGGTTTAGGGTTAGTGTTTAGGGTTTAGGGCTTAAGGTTTTGGCTTTAAAGTTTAGGGTTTATGTTTTAGGGATTGGGGTTTAGGGTTCAAAGTTTAGGGTTTAGGGTTTAAGGTTGAGCGTTAGGCTTTAGGGTTTAGGGTTTAAAGTTTAGGGTTTAGGGTGTTAGAGTTTTGGGATTCGGGTTTTATGTTTTAAGTTTTAGGGTTTAGCGTGGAGGGTTTAGAGTTTTAGCGTATAGGGTTTAAAGGTTTAGGGTTTAGTGTTTAGGGTTTAGGGTTTAAGGTTTAGTATTTATGGTTAGTTTTTAGGGATAAGGGTTTAGGGTTTTAAGGGTTTAGGGCAAAGGATTTAGGATTTAGGGATTTTAGGGTTTAGGGTTTAGGGTTTAGGGTTTAGGGTTCGGGTTTAGGGTTTAGGGCTTAGGGTTTAGGGTTTAGGGTTTAGGAGTTAGGGATTAGTATTTAGAGTTTAAGGTTTAGGGTTTAGGGTTAGGGTTTAGGGTTTACGGTTTAAGGTTTAGGGTTTTAGGTGTTAGGGTTTAGGGCTTAGGGCTTAGGGTTTAGGGTTTTGGGTTTAGTGTTTAAGATTTAGGGTTTATGGTTTACTGTTTAGGGTTTAGTGTTTAGGGTTTAGGCTTTATGGTTTCGGGTTTTTAGGGTTTAGGGCTTAGGATTTTGGGTTTAGGGTTTTTAGGGTTTAGGGTTTAGGTTTTAGGGTTTCGAGTTTACGGTTTAGGGTTTAAGGTTAGGGTTTAGGGTTTAGTGTTTTGCTTTTAGGATTTAGGGTTTAGGGTTAAAGGGTTTAGGGTTTAGGGTTTAGGATTAGGATTAGGGTTTGGGGTTTAGGGTTTAGGTTTTAGGGTTTATGGTTTTGGGTTTATGGTTTAGTGTTTCGAGTTTAGGGTCCGTTAAACTTTAAAGATTGTAGGAAAATGAAGAGGGCATAACTTCTTCATTTGAACTCTGGATTTGAAGATTTTTTATTTATTTTTGGGTACCATAAAATTTTTGAAGCGATGGTGCGAATGGTTTGTAGTTTTGGAGTCGGTTCGGTGTTATGGTTTAAGGTTTCGTTTTAATGGTTTTATGATTTGGGTTTAAGGTTTAAGGTTTACGGTTTTAGGGTTTAGTGTTTTAGGTTCACAGTATAGGGTTTAGAAATTTGGGTTTAGGGTTTAGAGTTTAGGGTTTAAGGTTTAGGGTCTAGGGTTTTTTGTTTAGTGTTTATGGACTAGGGTTTAGGGTTTAGGCTTTAAGGTATAGGTTTTAGTGTTTAGGGTTTAGGGTTTAGGGTTAGGATTTAGGGTCTAGGGATTAGGGCTTAGGGTTTACGATTTACGATTTAGGGGTTAGGGATTAGGGTTTAGGGTTTAAGGTTTAGGGTTTAGGGTGTTAGGGTTTAGGTCTTAGGGTTTTTTATTTTAGGGGTTAGGGTTTAAGGTTTAGGGTTTAGAGTGTTAGGGTTTAGGGTTTTGGGGTTTAGGGTTTAGGGTTAGGGTTTTTGGTTTACTGTTTAGGGTTTAGGGTTTGGGTTTGGGGTTAGGTTTAGGGTTTAGGGTTTAGTGTTTTTAGGGTTCAGGGTATTTAGGGTTTTGGGTCTAGGGTTTGTGGTTTCGAGTTTATGGTTTAGGGTTTAAGGTTTGGGTTTAGCGTTTAGGGTTTAGGGTTTAGGGTTTAGTGTTTAGGTTTTAGGGTTTAGGGTTTGGGGTTAAAGGTTTAGGGTTTAAGGTTTATGGTTTTGGGTTAGGGTTTCGGCTTTAAGGTTTAGGGTTTGGGGTTTAGGGTTTAGGGTTTAGGGCTTTGGGTTTTGGGTTTAGGGTTTAGGATTTCGGGTTTAGGGTTTAGGGTTTAAGGTTCAGGTTTAGTGTTTTTAGGGTTTTGTGTTTAGGGTTTACGGTTTAGGGTTTAGGGTTTATGGTTTAGGGTTTTAGGGTTAGGGTTTACGGTTTAGGGTTTAGGGGTAAGGGTTTAAGGTTTAGGGATTAGGGTTTAGGGTTAGTTTTGACCTTATGGGTCATACCCTGTTTTGATTATGACAAATACTCTGGTATTTAAGGTTTGCCATGTTTGTGTGCAGGACTACATTAGGAAGATTATATTGATGGCACATGGCAACTTGAAGAAAATGAAGACCCGGAATGTTCTTTAATTGTTGTAATCTATATTTCATTTCACTGGGTCTGTAATTGTAATTGGGTATATCAGTCTGTAATAATCTTTGTAAATTATGCATGTGGGCAGTTGTAAGATCAACAAGACTGTAGGATGAGTGAAAATCAATTGAATAATTAAACTTTAATCCTTGCATAATCATCACATATTTAGAGGAACCCGACTCCTACCCTATAGAAAGAACTTATAGGACTCAGATGCATCACTATCTTATTGAAATATTGAGGCTCTTCATAATAAGCCAGAACATTATATCTAACATTTAAAGGCTTATGATTTGATATGGAATGTTCTTGGGTCATGAACATTATTGCATGCCTTAATATATATTCTTTGATGCATCTATGATTTATAGGGACAACTATACTAATAAGGATAAATAGAGTTGATTAATAATCAGTATGGTTGGTTTAGAAGTTTCCAAATGATGGCTTATACTACTCAGCATAATGAAATTAATATTTGGATAGTATAAGTAATTAAAGAATCTAAGCATGAACTCAAATTGATAAGGGGAGCCTCTAAACATAAATTCCTATTTTGTTTTGCTCACAAATATGTTTAGCTTAGATCTATCTTTTGAATCGAGTATGGTATGTGCTTGAATGAAAGGTCATTATTGAAAATCATATTTTGAAATATGTTGATTTGCCACAATCATTTGATTTTTCCGTATGATCCTTGCTTTAAATTGTTTGACATCTTTAGGATCATTGTGGTTGTGATTTTCTGGTTATATTATGAATTGTACTTAAATGCTAAAACTAGAAAAATGTTGCTTGCTTGCATGATCTTCAAATTTCTTTTGCAAGCAACCCCCAGCACATTTTCGCAAACATCATATGGGGGATATATATTTATATGTATATGCATATATATTTATTGTAATACTTTATGGCAAGAACTAATTTCAAAGCTAAATCTTTTTTTTTCCTCTCTTGCCTTATTATTATTATATACATACATGGTTTTCACGTTGCATAACTGGTTCATGGATCTTACATGAAAATGCATGCGAACTAGTTAGACAGTCTTTACGCTCAAACCTTCTATTTGGTATCATATGCCGTGTACTTTTAACTCAAATTTTTCACGGGTCTTATGATATGATTTAAACTACTATGGTTTGTGGATAATTCCAGTCTAATTACGTTTGTTATGTCATTTAAATCATTTAAATGACCAGTTATATAGTTTGTGTGCTCAATTGCTATACTTCATACCTTGTCATTCATTGTGCATTGTGTGATTTTTTTATCTCTTTGGATGCCAAAAGTAATAATTCTTGACCACTCCAAACTGTTTGAGTTAAGTAGTTATGGACAAACTATTAATTTTAAAACTCCAAACAGGTCATTTCTATATAGGTATTTTTGGGAAAATGTTCAATTTTCAAACGGCATGCTGCCAAAATTGATAAAATTTCCCAAACTTGTCTTGTATACTGATGCATCATACTCAAATGCCTTGCTTACATGCTTTATATTTATAGCCCTTTTTGCTGTTGCCAAAAGGGGAAGAAGAGGAAAAAATTGGGTTAAATTTAACTTAAATGAAAATTTATTTGCATTGATATACATTATGCATATTGTTAGGGGGAGCCTTTCAAGGCTATACCCACTTTTTGCATGGTGTATTTGTCATCATCAAAAAGGGAGAGAATGTTGACCTTATAGGTTATACCCTATTTTGATTATGGCAAATACTCTGATATTTAACGTTTGCCAAGTTTGTGTGCAGGACTATATTAGGAAGATCATATTGATGTCACAAGGCAACTTGAAGAAAATGAAGACCCAAAATGTTTTTTAATTGTTTTAATCTATATTTCATTGTACTGGGTCTGTAATAGTAATTAGGTATATCGGTCTGTAATAATCTCTATATGTCATGCATGTAGGCAGTTGTAAACTCTACAAGACAGTAGAATGACCTAGGGACCGAATGACCTTAGGGTGGTCGACCAACGCCAAGTTTTTGGGCGTACTAGGAAAGGACCCTAGGTCCCAGCACTTGCACAAAAGAAAATCCCCATTATCATTCACTATATCAGGGGAATTAAAATATGATAAAAATGGACTTAATTGAAAATATTAAGAGTGTTCGGGCGACCGAACCTATTGCATTTAAAACACTTCGGGCGACCGAACCTTGGACAAGTTAACTTGTTGACTTTTGTTCGGGCACCCGAACCATTTTTGAGCGTATCTTCCTCAGGCACCCGAACCCTTTAAAGGGAACTTTTCACCAACCTGGGCGACTGAACCTTTTACTTCAAATTAGACCCCAGGCGACCGAACACAAGAGTTTGGGCTATCGAACCCAGGACCGGGCACCCGAAGTTATAAAGAAATGTTTCTAACTTTTGTTCGGGCCACCGAACTAAGACTCAGGCTTCCAAATTGATTTAAATGACTTTTATAATTGTGTCTGTTTGGGCCACCAAACCAAGGTTTAGCCACCCGCATCTCGCTAGGTTAAAATTAATATAACTAAGGTAAAATCAGATTAAGTTGGGTTAAATGTACTTAAGCCTTTTTGAACTTTTCTAATTATACCCAATAGGTCCCAAACGGTTATATTTTTGAGCTTGTCTATAAATAGGGGTTCATTTATGAGGATTAGCAAAAGATTAACATAAAATCATTTACAAAATCCTCTCTACTTCAAAATTCTATTCCTGCCCAAATACTCTCAAATTTATATTCCCTTGATACATTCTAGTATTGTGAGAGTATATTGGTTATGCTTATATTGCTAATACTCCCAATGTTCTTGTTTGATTGATTGATTGATTTTTGGGGAGTTAGCAAAGTTTATCCCACTGATTTGAATATAATAAATCTTGTGTTGGGATAAACTCAATAGCTTTAGGATTTTACATTATCATTGCAAGATTCCTATAGCTTTACTTTTGTTGTGCAAATATTTTTACAAGCTATAATATTTTTCAAACTACTCTTGTACTCATTACATTAAAGGAAAATATTTTGAGTTAGTTTGAATACTTGTTTAGCATTTTTGAAACACTAGTTTGTTATTGAGATTTGATATAAATTGTTTCAAAGATATAGCTTGTCTTAGAACACTCTTGAGCATACTTGTTATCATATCTTGTTGAGTGTTGCTTGCACAAAGATACACATCACTAAGCTTACATTTACCTACATTGATGATGTGTATGTGATTGATTAAGTATACTGCGCATATTTGGGTACATATCTGCTTTACATGAAAGCATAATCACTGTACCAGTTTGATTGTGAAAAATACTGTTGTATTTCCAAGCACGGGTTTGAAAAGGGAGACTACCCCTTTGAAATAGTCCCAGATTGGCTTAGATCTGGTTAGGAAAGTTAGGTGCACCATCCTGTAAGGTGTAGGTTGAGGTCATCCCCGCTAATTGAACTGGTTGTAATCGGTGCCGCTCCACCCTTTAAGTGAGCCTTTAGTGGAATCCTCGGGCTTGAAAGCTAAAGGCGAGGACTTAGGCACAGTTGGCCGAACCCCGATAACATATCGTATGTCTATTTATATTTTTGAACTTTATATTTACCGCACATGTATGTTATTGTATGAATGATGCGCATGATTTAAATTCCACATATTATACTTATCAGCGCATTTGAATAGACTGGCCCTAGGCTGTGAATATACTGTTGCTAAACTAGTTGAACCTAGGGGAGAAAGTTTTAATACCCAATTCACCCCCCCTCTTGGGAATACACCAAAGCTAACAGTTAGGGTTTAGGGTTTAGGGTTTAAGGTTTCGGGTTTAGGGTTTAGGGTTAAGGGTTTAGGGTTTTATGTATTAGAGTTTAGGTTTTAGGGTTTATGGTTTAGGGTTTAGTGTTTAGGGTTTTAGGGTTTAGGGTTTAGGGTTTTTGCTTTACTATTTAGGGTTTAGTGTTTAGGGTTTAGGGTTTTTAAGGTTCAGGGCTTAGGATTTAGGGTTTAGGGTTTTTAGGGTTTAGGGTTTAGGGTTTAGGGTTTGGGGTTTCGTGTTTATGGTTTAAGGTTTAAGGTTAGGGTTTAGGGTTTAGGGTTTAGGGTTTACGAGTTTAGGGTTTAGGGTTTAGTGTTTAGGTTTTAGGATTTAAGGTTTAGGGTTAAGGGTTTAAGGTTTAGGGTTTAGGGTTTAGAATTTAGAATTAGGGTTTCGGGTTTAGGGTTTAGGGTTTCGGGTTTAGGGTTTTGGGTTTTGGGTTTTGGGTCAAGGGTTTAGGATTTCGGGTTTAGGGTCCGTCAAACTTTAAAAGATTATAGGAAAATGAAGAGGGCAAAACTTCTTCATTTGAACTCCGATTTTGAAGATTTTTTTTTAATTTTTGGGTAGCGGAAAATTTCTGAAGCGATGGTGCGAATGGTTTCTAGTTTTGGAGTCGGCTTGGTGTTATGCTTTAAGGTTTAGTTTAAATGGTTTTATGTTTAAGGTTTAAGGTTTAAGGTTTACGATTTAGGATTTACGATTTTAGGGTTTAGTGTTTAGGGTTCACGGTATAGGGTTTAGAAATTAGGGTTTAGGGTTTAAGGTTTAGGGTTAGAGTTCATGGTTTAAGGTTTAGGGTCTAGCTTTTATTGTTTAGTGTTTTGGGACTATGGTTTAGGGTCTAGCATTTAGGGTTTAGGGTTTAGGGTCTAGGGCTTAGAGTTTAGGGTTTACGGTTTACGGTTTAGGGGTTAGGGATTAGGGTTTAGGGTTTAGGGTTTAAGGTTTATGGTTTAGGGTTAGGGTTTAGGGTTTAGGGTTTAGGGTGTTAGGGTTTAGGGCTTAGGGTATTTTGTTTTAGGGGTTAGATTTTTGGGTTTAGGGTTTAGAGTTTCAAGGTTTAGGGTTTAGGGTTTATGTTTTACTGTTTAGGGTTTAGGGTTTGATGTTTAGGGTTTATGGTTTTGGGTTTTGGGTTTAGTGTTTTAGGGTTTAGGGTTTAGGATTTAAGGTTTAGGGTTTATAGGGTTAGGGTCTAGGGTTTTGGGTTTTGAGTTTACGGTTTAAGGTTTAAGGTTAGGGTTTAGGGTTTGGGGTTTAGGGGTTTAGGGTTTAGGGCCTAGTGTTTAGGTTTTAGGGTTTAGGATTTAGGGTTAAGGGTTTAGGGTTTGGGGTTTAGGGTTAGGGTTTGGGGTTTAGGGTTTAGGGTTTATGGTTTAGGGTTTAAGGTTTAGGGCTTTGGGTTTTGGGTTTTGGGTTTTGGGTTTAGGGTTTAATGTTTGGGTTTAGAGTTTATGGTTTAGGGTTTTGGCTTTAGGGTTTACGGTTTAGGGTTTTGGGTTTAGGGTTTAGGTTTTAGGGTTTTGGGGTTAGGGTTTAGGGTTTAGGGTTTAGGGGTCATGCTTTAAGGTTTAGGGATTAGGGTTTAACATTTAGGGTTTAGGGTTAGGGTTTAGGGTTTAGGGTTTAGGGTTTAAGGTTTAGGGTTTAGGGTGTTAGGGTTTAGGGTTTAGGATTTTATGTTTTAGGGTTTAGGGTTTCGGGTTTAGGGTTTTGAGTTTTAGGGTTTAGGGTTTTGTGTTTTAGGGTTTAGGGTTTTGGGTTTAGAGTTTAGGGCTTTGGGTTTTGGGTTTTGGGTTTTGGGTTTAAGGTTAGGGTTTAAAGTTTAGAGTTTAGGGTTTTTAGGGTTTTCGGTTTAGGGTTTATGATTTAGGGTTTAGGGTTTAAGGTTTTGGGGTTAGGGTTTAGGGTTTAGTGTTTAGGTGTTATGGTTTAAGGTTTCAGGATTAGGGTTCAAGGTTTAGGGTTTAGGGTTAGGGTTTAGGGTTTAGGGTTTAAGGTTTAGGGTTTAGGGTGTTAGGGTTTAGGGTTTAGGATTTTATGTTTTAGGGTTTAGGGTTTAGGGTTTAAAGTTTAGGGTTTAGGGTTTTGGGTTTAGGGTTTATGGTTTAGGGTTTAGGGTTTAGGGTTTAGGGGTTATGGTTTAAGGTTTAGGGATTAGGGTTTAACATTTAGGGTTTAGGGTTAGGGTTTAGGGTTTAGGGTTTAGGGTTTAGGGTTTAGGGTGTTAGGGTTTAGGGTTTAGGATTTTATGTTTTAGGGTTTAGGGTTTAGGGTTTAGAGTTTTAGGGTTTAGGATTTTGAGTTTAGGGTTTAGGGTTTTGGGTTTAGGGTTGATGGTTTAGGGTTTAGGGTTAGGTTTTAGGGTTTAGGGTTTAGGGTTTAGGGCTTTGGGTTTTGGGTTTTGGGTTTTGGGTTTAAGGTTAGGGTTTAAAGTTTAGAGTTTAGGGTTTTTAGGGTTTTCGGTTTAGGGTTTATGGTTTAGGGTTTAGGGTTTAAGGTTTTGCGGTTTTGGTTTAGGGTTTAGTGTTTAGGTGTTATGGTTTAAGGTTTCGGGATTAGGGTTCAAGGTTTAGGGTTTAGGGTTAGGGTTAGGGTTTAGGGTTTAGGGTTTAAGGTTTAGGGTTTAGGGTGTTAGGGTTTAGGGTTTAGGATTTTATGTTTTAGGGCTTAGGGTTTAGGGTTTAGAGTTTTAGGGTTTAGGGTTTTGGTTTAGGGTTTTTGGTTTAGGGTTTATGGTTTAGGGTTTAGGGTTTAGGGGTTTACGGTTTAGGGTTTAGCGTTAGGGTTTTGGGTTTTAGGGTTTAGGGTTTGGGGTTTAGGGTTCAGGGTTAGGGTTTAGGGTTTAGGGTTTAGTGTTTAGGGTTTATGATTTAGGGTTTAGCACTTAGGATTTAGAGTTTAGTATTTAAGGTTTAGGCGTTTAAGTTTTAGGGTTTAGTGTTTAGGGTTTTGGGTTTAAGGTTTATGATTTAGGGTTTAGGGTTTTAGGGTTTAGGGTTTAGGGTTTATGATTTAGGGTTTAGCACTTAGGATTTAGAGTTTAGTATTTATGGTTTAGGCGTTTAAGTTTTAGGGTTTAGTGTTTAGGGTTTTGGGTTTTGGGTTTATGATTTAGGGTTTATGGTTTAGTGTTTAGGGTTTAGGGTTTAGGGTTTAGGGTTTAAGGTTTTTGTTTTTGGGTTTAGGGTTTACGATTTAGGGTTAGGGTTTAGTTTTTAGGATTTTTAGGGTTTAGGATTTAGGACTTATGGTTTACGGCTTTTAGGGCATAGGGTTTAGGATTTAGTGGTTTGGGTTGTTAGTTTACGGTTTAGGGTTCATGGTTGGGGTAAGGTTTACGGTTGAGGGGTTCGGTTGAACAGTTTAGGGTTTAGGGTTAAGGGTTTAGGGTTTAGGGTTTATGGTTGGGATTTCGCCTTTAGGGTTTAGGGTGTGGGGTTTAGGGTTTATGATTTAGGGTTTAGGGTTTCGCGTTTATGGTTTAGGGTTTAAGGTTAGGGTTTAGAGTTTAAGGTTTAGGGTTTTTAGAGCTTAGGGTTCATTGTTTAGGGTTTTGGGTTTAAGGCGTAGGTTTTAGGGTTTATGGTTAAGGGTTTAGGGTTTAGGGTTTTAGGGTTTAGGGTTTAGGGTTTAGGGTTAGGGTTTAGGGTTTAGGGGTTAAGGAGTAGGGTTTCGGGCTTAGGGTTTAGGGTTTAGGGTTTTGGGTTAGGTTTTAGGGTTTAGGGTATAAGGTTTAGGGTTTAGGGTTTTGGGTTTTGGGTTTTGGGTTTTGGGTTTAAGGTTTAGGGTTTAGGGTATAAGGTTTAGGTTTTAGGGTGTTAGGGTTTAGGGTTTAGGGTTTTATGTTTTACGGTTTAGGGTTTTGAGTTTTAGGGTTTAGGTTTTAGGGTTTAGGGTTTAGGGTTTAGGGTTAGGGTGTAGGGTTTAACGTTTTTAGGGTTTAGGGTTTAGGGTTTAGGATTTTTTAGGTTTAGGACTTAGGGTTTCGGGTATAGGGTATAGGGTTTCAAGTTTAGGTTTTAGGGTTTAAGGTTAGGGTTTAGGGTTAGGGTTTAGAGTTTTTAGGGTTTAGAGTTTAGGATTTAGGGTTTACGGTTTATGGTTAGGGTTTAGGTGTATACGGTTTTGGGGTTAGGGTTTAGGGCTTAGGGATTTTGGTTTTGGGTTTAGAGATTATGGTTGTAACGCCCCGACCCTCTACGTGGGCCCAGAGTGCTAATAATCCATTCATTTACCTGATTATCCACATTCTAATATCATGTGCGCAGCAAAAATATATATATATAGTCTCCTAAAAATATAATACCAGAGTTTTCTAAATCTATCTACTAACCATAATAAATTTATCATCCTCCTGTATTCAAATATATACATATCTCCAAAAGCAAAACCTACACCTCCTGTATTCACAAGGCTAGTATGTTTCACGACCATTCATAAAATCTAGAAGACTTAAAATGTAGAACATGAAATATCTACATTCCCAAAAACATCATTAAAATGTTTATATCATTTTTCTTATATCTCCCAAAAATGTTATAAAACCTCGAGCTCTCTAAGCTCGATCTCGTGGAAGTCTTGAAAAGGATAAATTCATATTTGGGTGAGACACATCTCAGTAAGGGAAGAAATAATATATTAAAACAGTGTGTGGCCAACATGAGTCTATATAACAATAGAATATTTAACATTTGAAAATCATTAACATAATTTCTGAAATCATTCTCTGATCCTAATCAATCACATGCAAGACATTTTGCCCACGAGATTACTTAAGGATAGGGGTGATTATTCACCCATACAAGTAGCACCCCTCTGCTCTGATACCTAGGCAACCCAAAGGTCACAGCTAAAGCATACCAAGGCACTCACCTTACTCTGTAAGCCCTCAAGTGATAAATTGATCTCGTACTCACATAGTTCATACAAAAGTTTACTGGCGAAGGCTCCCAAGAATAGGGAAATCTACTATTGACCCTATGGGTTATACCCTGTTTTGATTATGACAAATACTCTAGTATTTAATGGTTTGAAGAGTTTGTGTGCAGGACTAATTGAACATATCATATGGTGCACGCACATGGATTTGTAGAAGACGATGACTCAAAATGTGTATTCATTGTAATTTATATTTATCATATTGAGTCTGTAATAGTAAATAGGAAATGGTCTGTAATAATTAATGTCTTACTTGTATGGTAGGATCGATAAGCTCATGACCATAGATGGACCTTTAGTGTCCTCGAACTTAAATGGACCTAAAAATTGACCCTAGGACACTCACATAAGCATATATATATATGAATGGTCATTTGAATAGGGTGTTTGCATGCTTAAACAGGACCAAAATGCTCGAAATAGGCATATTCGGTCGACCGTACTCCACAGTACATATACTCCCAGTCGACCGAACCCGGACCAGGTCAACAATTTGACCGCAGTCCGGTCGACCGAACTCATACAGTTCATTTACACCCGGTCGACCGAACTCCCTTTGAGTCAACACTTTGACCTCCTGGTCGACCGAGCCCAAAATGTACTCCAACGCTCTGGTCGACCGAGGGACCTCGGGAGTTGTCCCAATGGTCTAGTCGACCGAACTATTTAGTTCAAATCTTCCCAGTGGACCGAACCACACTAATCCAGAAAAATCACCTTGGTCCTCGATGTCCGATCGACCAACCGTGTAGTTCATTTTAGTCCCGGTCGACCGAACCTCAAAAATTGCCTCAGACATACTTATTCGGTTGACTGACCCTGCAGTTCATTTTTGGCCTGATCGACCGAACCTCAAGAACTTCGGTCCATTGAACTTGTCCTGGTCAACCGGTGCTCTGGGGTTGCCCTATAATTTTTACCGCATTTAACTTTTTTAAACAGGGTTAATTAGAGTTAAATTGGTTTAAAACAATATTAATAATACCCTACATGTCCTAACGGCTATAATTCTTCCTATCTCTATATATAGGCCTTCATTTACAAAAATTAGAGAGAGATTAACAAATATAATTAGCCAATATCCTCTCAATCTCAAAAAGCCTAATTTCATATTCAAGTTTTAAACTCCCACTCTTACTCATTCATATTACAAATACCTCTTTGTAAGAGTATTCTTGTGCTTATCTTACCAAGTTTAAACTCTCTCTTGGTTGTTTTATTTGAGATTTATATTTCATAGAGAGTAAGCTGCAAGTTCTCCTAGGGGGCTTCATAAATAAGCCTTTCGTAGGAAAACTTCTTTGGACTTTTGTGTTTTGCATTCTCATTGCAATACTCAAGAGTTCATATTCTGTTTTTGTTGCAAAAATATTTTACATCATTTTCAAAAATATCCCTTGTGCATATCTTTGAGAAATCTATTTTGAGATATTTTCTTAAGTGCTAAAAGATCTTTATTGCTACACCTTTTGATTGAGATTATCTTTTTATTACAAAGATCAAATAAATATTTTGCAAACCATATTCAAATATCTCTTGTGTTTATATTGAGAAATATTATTTGTTAAGATATTTAAAGTGTGCTTGAGATCTTTGTTGGTGTATTGTGATTGAAATATTATTTTGACACAAAGATCCTATCATTTACACTCTCACGCACTGATTGCTATATTTGCACAAATATTTGAGAGTAAACACTTAGACTGCACCGAGCTTATCAAATCCTATCTTTTGGTAGTGTATTGGTTATACTGTGTGTATTGGGTACATATATGCTTTACACGAAAGCACAATCACTGTTCCATTTGATTGTATTTCAAATCTATTATATTTCCAGGCACGGGCCTGAAGAAGGAGACTAGCCCTTTGAAATAGTCCCCAACTGGCTTAGACTCGGTTAGGAAAGTTAGGTGCGCCATCCTGGTAAGGCGTGTTGGTTGAGATCAGCCCCTTAATTGACCTGGTTGTAAAGGTTGAGGTCAGTCCTATGCTAATTGACTTGGTTGTTTAGGTGCCGCTCCACCCGTTAAGTGAGCCTATAGTGGTAATCCTTGTGCTTGTTGGCCAAGGCAGGGACGTAGGCATTTTGTCCGAACCTCGATAACATTTCTAGGTGTTGTTTCCTTTACTGTATTATTTTGCATGTTTGGTTAAACGTTTATTGCAGTTTAAATTTCATTGTATATTTACATTGATTTATTTTACATGCGCTAGATTGACCTTAGGCTTGTGTAATACTGTTGTTAGTGGATTGACCTAAGGCAATAAATTTTTAAATACCAATTCACCTCCCCTCTTGGGATTGCATCAAAGTTAACATGTACCCACTCATACAAGTAGGTTCCCTCTGTCCTAGTGCACTATGCAGTTTACTGCTACACTTGATACAACCAGACCACTCGCCTTTCTCAGCAAGCTCTCGGGCGAAGAGTTTGCCTCACCTAAACGTAAAATGTTCTACTAACATAAATACTAATAATACCATAATACATTATTTTGTTTACCATTATTCTGCATTTCTCAACTGTTCATGTTTCCATCTTTTACTTTTCATTTCATTTCACTTTACATGGCTCTTTCCCATTTTACAATGTTCAAATTTCACATTTCATTTTTATTTCATTCATTTCCATTTTCATTTCAATTCATTTCATACCCAGCATCTTTCAGTTATTTTACCCAGCATCTTTCAATTATTTTACCCAGCATTTTTCTGTTGTCATACATTTACCCAGCATCTTTCAGCTGTTTTATCCAGCATCTTTCAGCTGTCGTACATTTACCCTGCATCTTTCATCTGTTTTACACAGCATTTTTCAGCTGTCATACATTTACCCTGCATCTTTCATTCTCAATGTATTACTCACTTAACCTGCATCTTATACATTTAACATGTATTTCCACACAACATTCCTATTTACTCACGCCACACAATTTAGCAATAAAATTAATACACTGCCTGTAAAATAAGTCAACCAACATTTAATGTTTCTATACTGAAAATACCTTTCATTTCTTACATAATTACCCTGAAAATATTTTTCCACTTTCATCAGTTCATTTTCGCATATACGTATTTAATAAACAGCCCTAAACTCAAAAAAACATAATTTAAACAGTTGGCATTTTAAACCTATACTGAAACATATATACGTACATATAACACAATTTATTTTTCATTAAATTCATAAAAATTTTGATTTAATATATATTTTTCCCCTAACCTGGTTTCTTGAAGTACGCCAACAGGAACCACGAAAAAATACTTGTGGCGCTCACTCGGACCCTGAATCAAAAATCTTAATTCTATTAAATTAATCCTAAATAAAATACTATTTTAATATGTCCTAGGCCCTTAAATACCAAACAAATAGCTATACCCTCAAGTATAACCAATTTGCCAAATTTCCCAAATCCCACTCTCGCTTTGGAGTGAGGCCTAGAAAACCCCAATTGGAAATCTACTCATGTCAAAATGATGACGATCATGACTAGGACCCCGTGGTGGTACTTGATCATCGAGTTTAACTTTTAACGGACCATATTATAACAAGAAATTGAGGGAAATTAAGAAATTAGGGGAAAAGTTGCCCTTTATACTCCAGGAATAGTATTTACGGCGCTCCATGACAAAATTCGATCTCTAGGTAGAAAACTCAGAAAAGAAAGCAATGTCGATGTCCGTCGGAGAAATGATGGTGAAGAGAGAGAGGCAAAGAGGAGGAAGACGACGGGGAGGAGTGCATTGAATTTTGAGGGGATAGACTGACAGGAGATGGCAGAAAGGATGAATTCAAAGTTCTTTTCTCGGCAGGGAAGCTTCCCCCTTCCTTTTTTTTTCTTTTTTTTCCTTTACTTACTTGATCACTATATATAAGTAATGATTTATATATATATATATATATATTCGTATATAATACTACCTTTAAACCGTAGTACGATATTATAATATGAGATAATATATAATATAGTCACTGTATTTATTCAACAAATGCTAAATTTAACAAAACTTCATGAATAATTAATAATAAGAACAATTTTAATTTAATTAAACCATTTGAATCATTTATTTGTTTGTTTATAATCGATTTTTAATTTAATGTTGTTTAATTAATTGACTAACTCACATATAATTACCTTTAAATTTCTAACTTTTTTTTATACTAATTTTTTTTTTCTCGGGGTATTCCATTCTTCCTCATAAGAAAAATTTTGTCCTCGAAATCATACCTAATCTTTCATCACATACATTTTCTACATTATTTTACGACACCTCAGACCAGTCAGTAAAAAATAGATCTCCAAATAACTTTTTGTTTGCCATCATCAGCAATTAAATCTAAAATCATCATTATAAAGGCTTATCAACCATCCGTAGTCAAAAATAAATTTAAATCATTATCCCTAAATCATTTAAATTCATACCTGATCCTTGACAATATATGCCTTAGTCGGGCTCAACAAGTACATCATCCTGGTCCCACTCTTACCTTAGAGGTACTTGCTGGGTTTTTCCCTCGATATCCATAACCTCTGAATATCAAGTAAGCCAACCTCATACCAACACTCCTTCCATATTACTCTAAAATTTAAATATCAAACACCCAAGTTTACCCAAAAAACTATTAGCATCACCATTCACCTAAAATTTTCATCCTTCAAGATTTTTCTCCCTAAAAATCAACCAACTAATCTTTTGAGTCAAATCCTGAGTGAGTCTTATCTCTGCTCAGAAACATCACCATCGAGGATTACCATGATTTTCTGGAAAGTCTAGTTATTTCTTAAGAGAAAAATTACTTTACAGAAGTAGCGGCAACTCAATCCTATAACTTTGGTATATTATATATAAATTCATTGTTTATACCTAATACTCTAAAAACATTTCCATCTTTCTGGGGATGTGATTGTTCAAATTATCATACTTTCGGCTGGGTACCCAGTGCTCTGATACTTTGTTATAATTGGCCCCGACCCTCTAACGGGCGACGGAGTTAGTGCTACAAATCCGTCATTTACCTGATAATTCAACATTCTATATTATGTTTACACAGATGAAAAAAATATAACTATAATCTCCCAAAATAGTATAACCAGGAGTTTCTAAATCTATTTAACAAAACACATAACTAAAATAATTTCATACACTTGATTAAATATGAGTACATATCTCTAAAAAAACATTAACTACACTTGTCAATAGTCACAAACACTAGTATGTTCCAACCATTCATAAATCTTAAAGACTAAAACTACTAGAGAATATATAATAAAATTTTATGGATCTACATTCCGAAAAAATAAAATAAACTATTTTAATATTCTAGGACCCTTAAATACACAAATAAATTAAAACAGTTTATTACCCATTAAAATATATAAAATACCAATCATTATTGACAAATTTTCCCATAAAATCCACAACCTCCCATTTGGAGTGGCCTAGAAAACCCAATTTGGAAAATTTACTCATGTTCAAATAAATGACGACAACTAACGACCTTAGGAATTACAAACCCCGTTGGGTTTTGGGGTGGGGCGGTTTTATCCTGTCTTTTTTTGATCGTCGATTTTCGTTTTTTGTTTTTTTTTTGTAACGGTTGCCATATATTTAAACAAGAAATTTGAGAAATTGAGCGGGGAAAAAAGTTGCCTTTACCCTTGGAATTTTAAATTAGTGCCTACGCCGGCTCCCACGACAAAATCTTCGCTCCAAGTTTTAGGAAAATGTTTTTCGGTTGGCAGAGTTAGGAATCAAAGGACACCTTCGAGGTTGTAGTTGAGGCTCAATCCGGGTCGAAATAAAAATATCGTTGAGAAAAATGAAGGGAGCGAGCGACGAGAATAGAGAGCGCTGGAAGCCGGGAGGAGGGTTTGTGTGACGGAGAGTGGGGAGATTGAAGAATGATGCAGCGAGACGACGTAGGGGGCACCCGGGCATTCTGTATTATCGCGACCTAAGTTCTCCAGGAAGCTTCGCGTTCACCCTGTTTTTTTCTGCTTTTTTCTTGACGACTTATCAGATACCAGAGGATAATAGGCGATTTTGTAGAAAAAAGATATGTGTACAGATGGATGTTATATATCAGATATTATTCCAAAACAAATCAAATCTAACAATACTTAATTTAATTAATTGATGTAAATAATTAAATTTTGTGAATTAATAAACTTTTTTTATGCCTTTCATTTGTTTATTTAATTAATTGATTTAATAATTGCTTTGAATTAATTGATA